>NC_080728.1:19225000-19237500 GCF_019097595.1 Hemibagrus wyckioides | reverse complement strand
GCGCAACGTGAATACACAGGGTTAAAGTGGAATGAAAAAATTCAGAAATAAAATAAAATAAAATAAAATAAAATAAAATAAAATAAAATAAAATAAAATAAAATAAAATAAATGAAATGAAATAAAAAAATAAAATTAAACAAACAAACAAAACACATAAATAAATAACTAAATAAATAAATAAATATTTCCAAGCACTGCTAAAAATATTTTTAATATTTGTTATATGACCATGGATTGAAGACGACAGTAATCGTCATTTTTGTGTTTGTGTGTGTGTGTATGTGTGTGTGTGTGTGTGTGTTAGAATTACTAGGAAACAATCTGACATCAGGTCTCTAACTGAGGAAGGAGTTCATCTTGACAGCTGTCACGTTAACCTATTTCTCTTCATGTCTCTAACACACACACACACACACACACACACACGTGTGTATACAGTACACAGAGCGTCAATTAGTGTCCATATCGGAGCTGAAGCGAGCTGATTAGACCATGTGAAGGACATGTCACCTAAAGCTGGGGTCAAAAACAAATAGGGACAAAGAGCACCTGTTCACACACACACACACACTCATATATATATATATATATATATATATATATATATATATATATATATATATATATATATATATATCTATATACACTATATTGCCAAAAGTATTCGCTCACCCATCCAAATAATCAGAATCAGGTGTTCCAATCACTTCCATGGCCACAGGTGTATAAAATCAAGCACCTAGGCATGCAGACTGTTTTTACAAACATTTGTGAAAGAATGGGTCGCTCTCAGGAGCTCAGTGAATTCCAGCGTGGAACTGTGATAGGATGCCACCTGTGCAACAAATCCAGTCGTGAAATTTCCTCACTCCTAAATATTCCACAGTCAACTGTCAGCTGTATTATAAGAACGTGGAAGTGTTTGGGAACGACAGCAACTCAGCCACGAAGTGGTAGGCCACGTAAACTGACGGAGCGGGGTCAGCGGATGCTGAGGCGCATAGTGCGAAGAGGTCGCCAACTTTCTGCAGAGTCAATCGCTTCAGACCTCCAAACTTCATGTGGCCTTCAGATTAGCTCAAGAACAGTGCGCAGAGAGCTTCATGGAATGGGTTTCCATGGCCGAGCAGCTGCATCCAAGCCATACATCACCAAGTGCAATGCAAAGCGTCGGATGCAGTGGTGTAAAGCACGCCGCCACTGGACTCTAGAGCAGTGGAGACGCGTTCTCTGGAGGGACGAATCGCGCTTCTCCATCTGGCAATCTGATGGACGAGTCTGGGTTTGGCGGTTGCCAGGAGAACGGTACTTGTCTGACTGCATTGTGCCAAGTGTACAGTTTGGTGGAGGGGGGATTATGGTGTGGGGTTGTTTTTCAGGAGCTGGGCTTGGCCCCTTAGTTCCAGTGAAAGGAACTCTGAATGCTTCAGCATACCAAGACATTTTGGACAATTCCATGCTCCCAACTTTGTGGGAACAGTTTGGAGCTGGCCCCTTCCTCTTCCAACATGACTGTGCACCAGTGACCAAAGCAAGGTCCATAAAGACATGGATGACAGAGTCTGGTGTGGAGGAACTTGACTGGCCTGCACAGAGTCCTGACCTCAACCCGATAGAACACCTTTGGGATGAATTAGAGCGGAGACTGAGAGCCAGACCTTCTCGTCCAACATCAGTGTGTGACCTCACAAATGCGCTTCTGGAAGAATGGTCAAAAATTCCCATAAACACACTCCTAAACCTTGTGGACAGCCTTCCCAGAAGAGTTGAAGCTGTTATAGCTGCAAAGGGTGGACCGACGTCATATTGAACCCTATGGATTAGGAATGGGATGTCACTTAAGTTCATATGCGAGTCAAGGCAGGTGAGTGAATACTTTTGGCAATATAGTGTATATATATATATATATATATATATATATATATATATATATGGCTACTGAAGTCCTCCAACTTTGAATAATTAGGACAATGATTCTGAACAAGTTCCCATTAGTCTAATTCCATAAGTCTATTAATTTGTGAAAAGCTCTTTTGTTTTTCAATAAAGAGAGAGAGAGAGAGAGAGAGAGAGAGAGATGAAGCTGCACTGATTAAAGCACATGAAGAATGAAGAGGAAGATCTCGCCTTTGGTCATTATTAAAAGGCCACAGAATTCCTGTGTGGAGTTTTTATAAGGAAGTGATGCAGGAAGTGCTCCGCCCCATGAGCTCACATCCTCCAGTACAGAGGGAGAGAGAGAAAGAGAGAGAGAGAGAGAGAAAGATACAAAGAAAGAAAGGGAGAAAGGGAGGAACTGAGAGTTCGACAAAGAAGGGAAAGTGATAGAGAGTAGGATACACACACACACAAACACACACACACAGAGGCAGTGACAGAGAGAAAGAGACAGAGTAAGATATATAGAGGGGAAAAATCAATAGAGACAGACAGACAGACAGACAGACAGATAGATAGATAGATAGATAGATAGATAGATAGATAGATAGATAGATAGATAGATAGATAGATAGATAGATAGATAGATAGATAGATAGATAGATAGATAGATAGAACAATGTAATGAGAGAGAGAGAGCAGAAACATTATAACAAGAGAGACAGAGTGACAGACAGGGAGAAGTAAAGCAGGAACAATAGAATAAAGGAGAGAGAGATACAGACAGGGAGCGCGAGAACAAAATAATCAGAAAGAGAGAGGTAGAAAGAGAAAGACAGAGGCAAACAAAGTAAGTGCATTCATTAAAAGCCATCAGATTGTCTTCCTGTCCTATCAGGCGGGATCAAACCCGCACGCTGTGGAGACGAGGGAAAAGTACAAAGTGGAAGCGGCGGCCTACAGAAGTGGCGTTTTGATCAGACTAATTAAACGCCATTTTGTTTTAAACAAACACACACAAGTCTAATTGGCTCTTTTCCATAAGAAAGGGAAGATGTTGAAAGTGAAAGAATGAGCGAAGATCAGAGGGACGCTCTCAGGCAGAGGGCCTCATGTGCCACACACACACACACACACACAAACATATACACACACACACACTTGATTAGGTCTGAGTGCCACACAAAGAAACACACACACACACACACACACACACACACAGATGCTCATCTAAAGAACAATAACATGAGCAGAAATCCACAATAATTATTAAAAAGCACCGACAACGGAGACTCCTTCCTTTCATCTGATAAACTTCACCACATCCACCATCACACCCTTCCTCATTACTGAAGTCCCCGTGAAGGACCTGTTACTATAGAAACGATAACATAGCATCAATATTTTTGATGATTTATGGTGATTTGCATATTCATGACTTTCTGACCAATCAGAAGCATCGCTGTGATGTCATAAAAGAAATAATCCATAGTGTGTGTGTGTGTGTGTGCTTTTTCTTCACACACACACACACTCTACATCAGTGTGTGTTATCTATATGATAATAGGAGAGAATTGAACATTGTGCCAGAAAATGATGCAAAAAAGCCTCAAGACTGAACACTGATGATGATGATGATGATGATGATGCAATTTGCTCAACAGAGGCCTCACATCTTTTGTTCCTCCTTGTGTGTGTGTGTGTGTTGTGTTTGCCATATTGTATGATTTCTGATGCCCCGGCATGTTGGAGAGACAATGTGCTTGTGATGAAGGTAAACACGCTGCGTTCTCCATTCCAGATATAAATCTATATTTACGTGCCACGTGTGTATCTCTGTCACATCGACCAGCCACGTGGGAATCTCTGTGTGAAATCTGCTTGGCGTGACTTTCTGCGTATCGCACGAGTTTACTTTAGAATTCGCCTTTTGCGCGCTATAGGTTTGTTTTCCGTAAGAAAATCGAGAGAGAGAGAGAGAGAGAGAGAGAGAGAGAAAATCCCATTTTCATGGCGTAAACACCTAATTGGAGGGGATTACCGGCGCCCTATTTGGCAGCCATTTCCTCCTGCTTTATCTTTAACTGCTTTGTTACGAGGCTGTGTAACATCATGGCAGCTGGAAAATGGAGGGAAAGTGTAGGAGGCGAAGTCATATTAAAGCAGTAAAGCATTCGTGTTTAATGTGTGTGTGTGTTTACATCCCGGGAAGAACGATATAGGATTCCGAAAAATAAAAAAACAACCAATTTTCGGTGTTGTTAAATAAATAAATAAATAAATTCATTAATTAATTAATAATGCAAGAAAAAATTAACTAAATTGTTAATATATATTTATATATATATATATATATATATATATATATATATATATATATATATATATATATATGTATATATATAATAAAATAAAAATAATATATTAAGATATCTTAATAAATAATAATAATAATAATAATAATAATAATAATAATACTCCTTCCTCACGAAAAGATTTCCTATGCAAAACACTGGTTTCAAAATTATTGGCACCCTTAGCTGTAATACATGGAGAAAACTCCTCAAGAAACAGTAACATCATCAGTGTGTTGTGCTGTTACAGGAAAATAATCAACTTCTGGGTGAGGTAACAGCATCTCTGCTTCATTACACCACCCTGTTCTTGTGAAAAACACTGGTTTCAAAATTATTGGCACCCTTAGATGGAATACATTGAGAAACATCCATAAGGAAGAAAAACATCATAAGTGTGTGACACAGTTATAGGAAAATAATCAGCTTCAGGAGAGAAATGCCGACAGGAATATGGTAGTTAAGCTCTGTCTTTATTTTTGAATTTTTGGCACCCCTACTCCAAATCGAGTAGTCGGCTGTTCTAGAGCGAAAAACAGCACTCACATAGTGCAAGTGTAAAAGTACTTCAAAGAAATCTTATTAAAACCCCGACGCAGTGTCTTTAAATGATAAAATGATTTAATAAGCGCTCGGCCGCTGTTTATAGGGATATGATAAAGTGCGCTCTCCATCTCCACCCAGCTCATGCGCTCCCTCCAGCCCAGATTCAACAACAATAGCAGCTCGTATCGACTGATCATCCTTTCATCAGGCATTGTTTGGTCCACGTCTTTCACGCTGGGGAAACACAATCAGCCAGCGGAGAGACAGAGAGAGAGAGAGAGGGAGAGAGAGAGACGCGGAGACGGGGCCCACGAAACGGATTTTCATTTTCTCTTGGCTCATAAGATGTATTATTAATCCAATTTTTCACACGGACCCTGAAATGTGGCAGAATAGAAAAGAAAGGGGGAGGAGGTGAGGTGGAGGAGAGACAAGCAAGGCATCGAGCAAATTAATGAGGTAAACGTAATGATCTGAGATGATCAAAGGCAAATCGGTGTTGAGCAAGCGCAGGCCACCAATTAGTAAAATAAGCCCAGGAACAGGCTGAAATATGCGCCAAGGCAACAGATGAAAAGACGGGGTCGGCGAGAATGCACTAATTTCTGCAAATGAAACGCTCCGGAAGATACCATATCAGAGCCGCAAATCAACCACAACAATGACGTGCTTCCTCCCTCTCTCTCTCTCTCTCTCTCTCTGTCTCTCTCTCTTTCTGTGATGAGAGATTAATATGATCATATGCCTTGATCAGAAGTAGTCCTGGAGTCTTCTAAAAAAGTATTGCCAGGTCAACCGAGAGACATAGTCCCTCCAGCATGTCCTGGGTCTTCCCCGGGGCCTCGTCCCGGTGGGGCATGCCCGGAACACCTCCCCTGGGAGACGTCCAGGAGGCATCCAAAACAGATGCCCGAGCCACCTCAACTGGCCTCTTTCAATGTGGAGGAGCAGCGGCTCTACTCTAAGCTCCTCCTGGGTCACAGAGCTCCTTACCCTATCATTAAGGGAACGCCCTGCCACCCTCATTTCGGCTGCTTGTATCCGGGATCTCGTCCTTTTGGTCATGACCCAAAGCTCATGACCATAGATGTGAGTAGGAATGTAGACTGACTGGTAAATCAAGAGCTTCGCCTTTCAGCTCAGCTCCTTCGTTACCACAATAGACCAGTACATAGACATTACTGCTGCCGCACCGATCCGTCTGTCAATCTCACACTCCATCCTTCCCTCACTCGTAAACAAGACCCAGAGATACTTAAACTCCTGCACTTGAGGGAGGACCACCCCTAAAATAATCCACCAATTATACAGCCCTAAAATAATCCACCAAGATTTCTTTTATATGATTTTGTTTGCATTTTAGGGTAAAAATAATTATTTAAAATTAAACAAAAAAAACAACATTCTGATTTACTGCTAAAGAAGAAAAGCAGTTTAGTTTAGCAGGTGCCAATAATTTCTGAGTTAACTGCATATTATGTAATATATACGATATCCCATTTCCAGACCTGTCATGCTATTTTAACAGATTGATACTGAGCTCTCCTGTTAACTAAAAGATGCTGTATATCTATAGAAAATGTTAATTATAATATTATAATTGTAGGACTGTCCCATCTGCTGTAATGCTTTCAACCAAACACAGTGAAAGTCAACCAAACAAAGTGGTAACTCAAACACAGTGAAAGTCAACCAAACACAGTGAAAGTCAACCAAACAAAGTAAAAAACACAGTGAAAGTCAGCCAAAGTAGTAACTCAAACACAGTGAAAGTCAACCAAACACAATGAAACTCAACCAAACACAATGAAACTCAATTAAACACAGTGGAAGTCAACCAAACACAATGAAACTCAACCAAACACAATGAAACTCAATTAAACACAGTGGAAGTCAACCAAACACAGTGGAAACTCAAACACAGTGAAAGTCAACCAAACATAGTGGTAACTCAAACACAGTGAAAGTCAACCAAACACAATGAAACTCAACCAAACACAATGAAACTCAATTAAACACAGTGGAAGTCAACCAAACACAGTGGAAACTCAAACACAGTGAAAGTCAACCAAACACAGTGGTAACTCAAACACAGTGGAAGTCAACCAAACACAATGAAACTCAACCAAACACAATGAAACTCAACCAAACACAATGAAACTCAATTAAACACAGTGAAAGTCAACCAAACACAATGAAACTCAACCAAACACAATGAAACTCAATTAAACACAGTGAAAGTCAACCAAACACAGTGAAAGTCAACCAAACACAGTGGTAACTCAAACACAGTGAAAGTCAACCAAACACAGTGGTAACTCAAACACAGTGAAAGTCAACCAAACAAAGTAAAAAACACAGTGAAAGTCAGCCAAAGTAGTAACTCAAACACAGTGAAAGTCAACCAAACACAATGAAACTCAACCAAACACAATGAAACTCAATTAAACATAGTGGAAACTCAAACACAGTGGAAGTCAACCAAACACAGTGGAAACTCAAACACAATGAAAGTCAACCAAACACAGTGGAAACTCAAACACAATGAAAGTCAACCAAACACAGTGGAAACTCAAACACAGTGAAAGTCAGCCAAACACAGTGGAAACTCAAACACAGTGAAAGTCAGCCAAACACAGTGGAAACTCAAACACAGTGGAAGTCAACCAAGCACAGTGGAAACTCAAAAACAGTGGAAGTCAACCAAACACAGTGGAAACTCAAAAACAGTGGAAGTCAACCAAACACAGTGAAAGTCAACCAAACAAAGTGGTAACTCAAACACAGTGAAAGTCAACCAAACACAGTGAAAGTCAACCAAACACAGTGGAAGTCAACCAAACACAGTGGAAACTCAAAAACAGTGGAAGTCAACCAAACACAGTGAAAGTCAACCAAACAAAGTGGTAACTCAAACACAGTGAAAGTCAACCAAACACAGTGAAAGTCAACCAAACAAAGTGGTAACTCAAACACAGTGAAAGTCAACCAAACACAGTGAAAGTCAACCAAACAAAGTAAAAAACACAGTGAAAGTCAGCCAAAGTAGTAACTCAAACACAGTGAAAGTCAACCAAACAGTGAAAGTCAACCAAACACAATGAAACTCAACCAAACACAATGAAACTCAATTAAACACAGTGAAAGTCAACCAAACACAATGAAACTCAACTAAACACAGTGGAAGTCAACCAAGCACAGTGGAAACTCAAACACAGTGGAAGTCAACCAAACACAGTGGAAACTCAAAAACAGTGGAAGTCAACCAAACACAATGAAAGTCAACCAAACACAGTGGAAGTCAACCAAACACAATGAAAGTCAACCAAGCACAGTGGAAGTCAACCAAACACAGTGAAAGTCAACCAAACACAGTGGAAGTCAACCAAACACAATGAAAGTCAACCAAACACAGTGGAAGTCAACCAAACACAATGAAAGTCAACCAAACACAATGAAAGTCAACCAAACACAGTGGAAGTCAACCAAACACAGTGAAAGTCAAACACAGTGAAAGTCAAACACAGTGAAAGTCAAACACAGTGAAATGCTAAACCCTGGAACACTAAACACGCATATTTCAGCTGCTACTGATACCACAAGTTATTATTTTTTAATCCACTCCCAGCCCTGGTCAGAATGTCGGACAATGGCTATTAGTGACGCACCCCTTCAAAACTCTGAAGGGAAAAAGCTGATGGATCAGAAACGCAGACTTCTCTTCGTTTTTCTCGTTTTTCATTTCCCTCGTCTTGTTTGATGTTTAGATGACAGAGAAAGAACAAATACTACGGAGCTCCATTCATCTGAACGCTGCTGTACCTCCCCGTCTCTCAGATGACCAGTGCTCATCATTGTCCCTGGCGATAAAAAGCCTCAGAGTGTCATTCATCTCTAACTGATCAAAGTGTTAACCCTCAACACACACACACACACACACACCAGACCTTTTTAGGATAAGCTGTGATAAATCTCTTGCCTCATTTACACACTGTTCAGTTCATCTTCTTGAAGGGGGAAACTGTAGAACCCATGTTACTATACAAACCTGTATTCCAGTAGAACCCTGTGTTCCTGTAGAACCTCATGTTCCTATAGAACACTGTGTTCATGTACAAAGCTATGTTCCTGTAGAACCCCGTGTATCGGTAGAACCCCATGTTCCTATAGAACCCTGTGTTTCTATAAATTCCTTTGTTAGTATAGAACCCTGTGTTCTTCTAGAACCCAGTGTTTCTGCAGAACCTCATGTTCCTATAGAAAGCTGTGTTCCTGTAGAACCCCATGTTACTATAGAAAGCTGTGTTCCAGTAGAACCATGTTTTCCTGTAGAACCTCATAATCTTATAGAACCCTGTGTTCTTGTAGAACCCTTTGTTACTATAGAACCCTGTGTTCCTGCAGAACCCTGCGTTCCTGTAGAATCCTATGTTCCAATAGAACCCTGTGTTCCTGTAGAACCCCATGTTCCTATAGAACCCTGTGTTCCTGTTTTCATGTTTGAAAGTTTCGTTGAGTTTTGTTTACTTTTTATCCTGAAATATGCAAGAAGCTAAAATAGAACCCACACATTTTTAAACATTATAGATCATCCATGTATCATCTATCTATCTATCTATCTATCTATCTATCTATCTATCTATCTATCTATCTATCTATCTATCTATTCTTTTCCACTTCTCTTTTACCTCTATAATTATCTTTCTTTTGTATTTTTTATTCATTCTTCTTTTACCTTCTGCTTTCTCTGCCAATCATTTCTTTTTCTTTCTTTCTTTCTTTCTTTCTTTCTTTCTTTCTTTCTTTCTTTCTTTCTTTCTGTCTTTCTTTCTTTCTTAATTCTACTATTTTTTCCTCTTCTTTATTTTTATTCTCAACATTTAAAAAAAAAAATCTCTTTCTCTTTAGTCTTTTTAATTTTTTTATGATTAGTATCTAGTCTCTTACTCCATACACTCTTTCTCTTAATTTATTCTTCATGTATTTTTATTCTGAAGTTCACTTTATTCCTGCAGGAAGAGACAGAAGTTTAGATCAGACGCAGACGGCTTGGATAACATACTGTATATGTAAATATACATATAATCATTGTTAAAAGTCCAATATGTTTCAGCGAACCGGACAGTTTGAATGGTGAGAAATTTGTCAGGAAAGATTTGTAGGCAGTGACCTGACCTCTGAGTAGAGAGCGTTAGCGGCTAAAATAGGGCACTAAATGAGTGCGCACTACAAATGGCTTGTTTTGGACACGCACAGGGAGAGGAAAAAAAACACTCACTTTGTTCTTGTTCTGTTTTTATTTTCTGTGAGAATGACGTCCTGCCCCAGTTTTGTGCTTATGAACACATATGACTTAAATGCCAAAATGTGATAACACACACATACACACACACACACACAAACACACACACACACACGTTTGGCATGCAGTGAGGGGGGAAAAAAGAAAATCTATCAATTTGCCAACAATTGAATATTTTATGGCTTCTTAAAGAAAGTTAGAGCCTTTCATCCATTCTAATCCTGACCTCGAAATGGGCGTATTTTGGTTTCGAGATCTATTTTTTGCCTTTGTCTAAGCCAGCTTGTGCCGCGGCTAAGCAGAGACGATGTTAGGACAAGCCTCTTAAGCCCATTAGCCTTATAATTCATACGGTTTGGAGAACGCTATTCAGTGCAGTCCAAGAGATCTGCAAGCTGGCTCTCTGAGGGGAGAGAGAGAGAGAGAGAGAGAGAGAGAGAGAGAGAAGAAGGAAAATACGCCCCTGCAAGCCGCCACATGTTGAGGAATTTGTTTACTGTTTCCTGTCCTGTGATCAAAACCCAGTTAGAACGGATGGCAGGAGGGACAACGCAGGAGAACATCCCAACCTTATAAACACACACACACACACACACCACTGCCATCATCCCAGCAGCATAAATATTCCCTCTAGGCAGAATACAAATGTTGTCAGAGTTAAGACAAAGGCTCTTATTTGTAAATCATAACGTTTCTATGTCTGGTGTTCCACAAGGCTCTGATCTAGGTCCCCCTTCTTTCTTCTTTCAATATATATATACTGCATACTCTGATTGCAGCAAGTTGCTAAACATAATATTAGCTTTCACTGCTGTCCCGATGACCCACAGCTCTAGGTTTCAGCAAATCCTAAACAAAGTTGAGGAATGTATAATGGACATCAGACCCTGCATGCTGAGTAACTTCCTCCTTCTGCTAGGACCACATGGCAGCTAAAACAAACTTTCTGATCACACCGTAACCCTTTCTGTGACACAACAGTCAAGACCTTAGTTTGATCATTGTCTCCAGTCTTTCATTTGAAGCTCATATTACTAGGACAATTTTCATTCATTTCAGAGATATTGACGTGATTAGAAACAACATGATGTGCTACATGCTGCAAGAAAAAGTTGTTCCTAGGTAGGTCTATAAACATGCTCAAGTCCTGAACCAGAAGCTCCATCTTCATCCACCTTATAATTTTCCATGCTTATATTAAATACCTATACTACTAATATATATATATAAAGCACTGAGAAGTCTCAAATCGTAGCATCTGTGAGCCTTTAATGGTCCGCTTCACCTGCTTCGATCAGAAGGTGCAGGCTCTTTGTTAGTACCTAGAATAATAGAGTATAAAGCATGGGGCAGATCTTTTCTTTACAAAGACTCTAGACTTATGGAACAGCCTTCTGATTAATTTAACAGTCTCGCTCATTAGGTCTAAGCTGAAAACATATTTGTTTAGCCAAGCCTTTTGTTAATAGCTTTGCTCTTAAAACTAAAACGACTCACTATATGAGTATAGAGTCGTTTTGTGAATTGGGATGTTTGGATTCTGTTGTTTATCCACCATCAGGCGTTCACTCAGGTGTGTTGATGGTGGGAGAGGATGGCTGAGGGTGCCCTCATGTATATTACCTCCTGACCCTCATTGTTACTGCTTGCACAATGTACACCCTCCTACACTACAGGATAAGAGCATACCTAATACTCTAGCTTCACCTGCTATCTCTCTCTCTCTCTCTCTCTCTCTTCCTTGCTGTCTACTTCTTACCCTGACTAGCCCTTCTGCATGGAGTTTCCTTCACCTGAGAATCCCTCGCTGCTGCCATGAGCTTGCTGCAAATGATTCCCTTCAGAAACCAGACAGTGTAATGATCTTGTCATGTGTTGTTCATTATAGAGTGGATAACATCACATGGATCTTATAGACTCGAGTTTAAATAAAAAAAACTCCACTGGGAGCTAATAAATAAATGAGCCTGATGCTATGTACACCGAACCAGAAAGGCCACTGATCTCTGCTACCTCCTTTCCCAGCGTTGTTTTTCTTCAGTTTGTCTCTATACATGTTTAACGACAGGAGAAAATGACACCATGGTTACAAGATATTAGGAAATGACTGCAAGTTACGAGCGGGAAACTGAAGGCCGTAGCACAGGTCCGAGGATTCGGTTCGAGCCGGTCGTTTTTCGATTTCCATGGAAACCGAATAAAATAAATGAAACTGTCACTTCATCGCTAGTCAGTGTGAATGTAAGCTCAGCTTTTCTTGCTGTGTTGATGACACGCAGCTGCACGTCTCAGACAGCAGAATAATAAGGTTAAGAAACGTGTCAAGTCATTAGAAACTGAATAACGATGAGGAACTAACTCCGTCTAGATCGGACAGGACTACAGATTCGGTCAATGAAACCTTTCCGATCATCAT
>NC_080728.1:19190000-19220000 GCF_019097595.1 Hemibagrus wyckioides | reverse complement strand
ATATACTAATCACTCCCAAGCAGTTCACTATTTCCTACTTGACCAGACATACTACACAATATAATCCCAAACAATACTGTACTAAAAACACAGCGAATCATTTCATTACGCTAGTACATCTTAGGATGGTTCTAAACAGCGTATCAAACTCTAAACCCAGCATACTTCTGTACTAAACGCTGCATACTTCTGTACTAAACCCTGCATACTTCTGTACTAAACCCTGCATACTTCTGTACTAAACCCTGCATACTTCTGTACTAAACCCAGCATACTTCTGTACTAAACCCTGCATACTTCTGTACTAAACCCAGAATACTTCTGTACTAAACCCAGAATACTTCTGTACTAAACCCTGTATACTTCTGTATTAAACCCCGCATACTTCTGTACTAAACCCAGCATACTTCTGTACTAAACCCTGCATACTTCTGTACTAAACCCAGAATACTTCTGTACTAAACCCTGTATACTTCTGTATTAAACCCCGCATACTTCTGTACTAAACCCAGCATACTTCTGTACTAAACCCTGCATACTTCTGTACTAAACCCTGCATACGTCTGTACTAAACCCCGCATACTTCTGTACTAAACCCAGCATACTTCTGTACTAAACCCAGCATACTTCTGTACTAAACCCAGCATACTTCTGTACTAAACCCTGCATACTTCTGTACTAAACCCTGCATACGTCTGTACTAAACCCTGCATACTTCTGTACTAAACCCAGCATACTTCTGTACTAAACCCAGCATACTTCTGTACTAAACCCTGCATACTTCTGTACTAAACCCCGCATACTTCTGTACTAAACCCAGCATACTTCTGTACTAAACCCCACATAATTCTGTACTAAACCCAGCATACTTCTGTACTAAACAGTATGCCGGAATAGTATACCAATACATTCTACTATACTACTAAATAATAATCAGGAAACACAGAGTTTTTGCACATGCCTGAATTTTGCACATTATCTTATTATCTCTTAAATTTCTAGTATTTAGTTGTTGGTTTTATATATATATATATATATATATATATATATATATATATATATATATATATATATATATGTACCTATGTTTGTGGATTCTGCTGGAAATTAAGTATAAATAAAGTATCTATCTATCTATCTATCTATCTATCTATCTATCTATCTATCTATCTATCTATCTATCTATCTATCTATCTATCTATCTATCTAAACATTATGGCAAAATTATGCCACAACTCATACTCTAATACTAAGCAGTACTGTACTCAGTATAATGGCTCACATTATCATATCATTCTCAACAACTGAGTACACTATGGCATATTACTGTATATTCAATATTCCCAAACTGTACACTACACCATACTACTGTACTAAACAGTATATCCAAACAGTAAACTACACCATACTACACATAAATACTACAGCATCTCATACTACTGTACTAAACACATAAATACTACAGCATCTCATACTACTGTACTAAACACATAAATACTACAGCATCTCATACTACTGTACTAAACACATAAATACTACAGCATCTCATACTACTGTACTAAACACATAAATACTACAGCATCTCATACTACTGTACTAAACACATCAAATACTACAGCATCTCATACTACTGTACTAAACACATCAAATACTACAGCATCTCATACTACTGTACTAAACACATAAATACTACAGCATCTCATACTACTGTACTAAACACATAAATACTACAGCATCTCATACTACTGTACTAAACATATAAATACTACAGCATCTCATACTACTGTACTAAACACATCAAATACTACAGCATCTCATACTACTGTACTAAACACATCAAATACTACAGCATCTCATACTACTGTACTAAACACATAAATACTACAGCATCTCATACTACTGTACTAAACACATAAATACTACAGCATCTCATACTACTGTACTAAACATATAAATACTACAGCATCTCATACTACTGTACTAAACACATCAAATACTACAGCATCTCATACTACTGTACTAAACACATCAAATACTACAGCATCTCATACTACTGTACTAAACACATCAAATACTACAGCATCTCATACTACTGTACTAAACACATAAATACTACAGCATCTCATACTACTGTACTAAACACAAATACTACAGCATCTCATACTACTGTACTAAACACATAAATACTACAGCATCTCATACTACTATACTAAACACATAAATACTACAGCATCTCATACTACTGTACTAAACACATCAAATACTACAGCATCTCATACTACTGTACTAAACACATAAATACTACAGCATCTCATACTACTGTACTAAACACATAAATACTACAGCATCTCATACTACTATACTAAACACATAAATACTACAGCATCTCATACTACTGTACTAAACACATAAATACTACAGCATCTCATACTACTATACTAAACACATAAATACTACAGCATCTCATACTACTGTACTAAACACATCAAATACTACAGCATCTCATACTACTGTACTAAACACATCAAATACTACAGCATCTCATACTACTGTACTAAACACATAAATACTACAGCATCTCATACTACTATACTAAACACAAATACTACAGCATCTCATACTACTGTACTAAACACATAAATACTACAGCATCTCATACTACTATACTAAACACATAAATACTACAGCATCTCATACTACTGTACTAAACACATCAAATACTACAGCATCTCATACTACTGTACTAAACACATCAAATACTACAGCATCTCATACTACTGTACTAAACACATCAAATACTACAGCATCTCATACTACTGTACTAAACACATAAATACTACAGCATCTCATACTACTGTACTAAACACATAAATACTACAGCATCTCATACTACTGTACTAAACACATAAATACTACAGCATCTCATACTACTGTACTAAACACATAAATACTACAGCATCTCATACTACTGTACTAAACACATAAATACTACAGCATCTCATACTACTGTACTAAACACATAAATACTACAGCATCTCATACTACTGTACTAAACACATCAAATACTACAGCATCTCATACTACTGTACTAAACACATAAATACTACAGCATCTCATACTACTGTACTAAACACATCAAATACTACAGCATCTCATACTACTGTACTAAACACATCAAATACTACAGCATCTCATACTACTGTACTAAACACATAAATACTACAGCATCTCATACTACTGTACTAAACACAAATACTACAGCATCTCATACTACTGTACTAAACACAAATACTACAGCATCTCATACTACTGTACTAAACACATAAATACTACAGCATCTCATACTACTGTACTAAACACATCAAATACTACAGCATCTCATACTACTATACTAAACACAAATACTACAGCATCTCATACTACTGTACTAAACACATAAATACTACAGCATCTCATACTACTGTACTAAACACATAAATACTACAGCATCTCATACTACTGTACTAAACACATAAATACTACAGCATCTCATACTACTGTACTAAACACATAAATACTACAGCATCTCATACTACTGTACTAAACACATAAATACTACAGCATCTCATACTACTGTACTAAACACATCAAATACTACAGCATCTCATACTACTGTACTAAACACATCAAATACTACAGCATCTCATACTACTGTACTAAACACATAAATACTACAGCATCTCATACTACTGTACTAAACACATCAAATACTACAGCATCTCATACTACTGTACTAAACACATCAAATACTACAGCATCTCATACTACTGTACTAAACACATCAAATACTACAGCATCTCATACTACTGTACTAAACACATCAAATACTACAGCATCTCATACTACTGTACTAAACACATCAAATACTACAGCATCTCATACTACTGTACTAAACACATCAAATACTACAGCATCTCATACTACTGTACTAAACACAAATACTACAGCATCTCATACTACTGTACTAAACACAAATACTACAGCATCTCATACTACTGTACTAAACACATAAATACTACAGCATCTCATACTACTGTCCTAAACACATAAATACTACAGCATCTCATACTACTGTACTAAACACATAAATACTACAGCATCTCATACTACTGTACTAAACACATCAAATACTACAGCATCTCATACTACTGTACTAAACACAAATACTACAGCATCTCATACTACTGTACTAAACACATCAAATACTACAGCATCTCATACTAATATACTAAACACATAAATACTACAGCATCTCATACTACTGTACTAAACACATAAATACTACAGAATCTCATACTACTGTACTAAACACAAATACTACAGCATCTCATACTACTGTACTAAACACATAAATACTACAGCATCTCATACTACTGTACTAAACACATCAAATACTACAGCATCTCATACTACTGTACTAAACACATCAAATACTACAGCATCTCATACTACTGTACTAAACACATAAATACTACAGCATCTCATACTACTGTACTAAACACATAAATACTACAGCATCTCATACTACTGTACTAAACATATAGATACTACAGCATCTCATACTACTGTACTAAACACATCAAATACTACAGCATCTCATACTACTGTACTAAACACATCAAATACTACAGCATCTCATACTACTGTACTAAACACATCAAATACTACAGCATCTCATACTACTGTACTAAACACAAATACTACAGCATCTCATACTACTGTACTAAACACAAATACTACAGCATCTCATACTACTGTACTAAACACATAAATACTACAGCATCTCATACTACTGTACTAAACACATAAATACTACAGCATCTCATACTACTGTACTAAACACATAAATACTATAGCATCTCATACTACTGTACTAAACACATCAAATACTACAGCATCTCATACTACTGTACTAAACACATAAATACTACAGCATCTCATACTACTGTACTAAACACATCAAATACTACAGCATCTCATACTACTGTACTAAACACAAATACTACAGCATCTCATACTACTATACTAAACACATCAAATACTACAGCATCTCATACTACTGTACTAAACACAAATACTACAGCATCTCATACTACTGTACTAAACACATAAATACTACAGCATCTCATACTACTGTACTAAACACATAAATACTACAGCATCTCATACTACTATACTAAACACATAAATACTACAGCATCTCATACTACTGTACTAAACACATAAATACTACAGCATCTCATACTACTGTACTAAACACATAAATACTACAGCATCTCATACTACTGTACTAAACACAAATACTACAGCATCTCATACTACTGTACTAAACACAAATACTACAGCATCTCATACTACTGTACTAAACACATAAATACTACAGCATCTCATACTACTGTACTAAACACATAAATACTACAGCATCTCATACTACTGTACTAAACACAAATACTACAGCATCTCATACTACTGTACTAAACACAAATACTACAGCATCTCATACTACTGTACTAAACACATAAATACTACAGCATCTCATACTACTGTACTAAACACATAAATACTACAGCATCTCATACTACTGTACTAAACACATAAATACTATAGCATCTCATACTACTGTACTAAACACATCAAATACTACAGCATCTCATACTACTGTACTAAACACATAAATACTACAGCATCTCATACTACTGTACTAAACACATAAATACTACAGCATCTCATACTACTATACTAAACACATAAATACTACAGCATCTCATACTACTATACTAAACACATAAATACTACAGCATCTCATACTACTGTACTAAACACATAAATACTACAGCATCTCATACTACTGTACTAAACACAAATACTACAGCATCTCATACTACTATACTAAACACATCAAATACTACAGCATCTCATACTACTGTACTAAACACATCAAATACTACAGCATCTCATACTACTGTACTAAACACATCAAATACTACAGCATCTCATACTACTGTACTAAACACATAAATACTACAGCATCTCATACTACTGTACTAAACACATCAAATACTACAGCATCTCATACTACTGTACTAAACACATCAAATACTACAGCATCTCATACTACTGTACTAAACACATCAAATACTACAGCATCTCATACTACTGTACTAAACACATCAAATACTACAGCATCTCATACTACTGTACTAAACACATAAATACTACAGCATCTCATACTACTGTACTAAACACATAAATACTACAGCATCTCATACTACTGTACTAAACACATCAAATACTACAGCATCTCGTATTACTGTACTAAACACTGTACACTGATCAGGCATAACATTATGACCACCTGCCTAATATTATGTTGGTCCCCCTTTTTTGTTGCCCAAACAGCCCTGACCCGTCCTGCACTGTGTATTCTGACCCCTTTCCATCAGAACCAGCATTAACTTCTTCAGAAATTTGAGCAACAGTAGCTCGTCTGTTGGATCGGATCACACGGGTCAGCCTTCGCTCCCCACGTGCATCAATGAGCCTTGACTGCCCATGACCCTGTCGCCAGGTCACCACTGTTCCTTCTTTGGACCACTTTTGATAGATACTGACCACTGCAGACTGGGAACACCCCACAAGAGCTGCAGTTTTGGAGATGCTCTGATCCAGTAGTCTAGCCATCACAATTTGGCCCTTTTGGTCAAACTCGCCCCCACCCACTAACAGGTGCTATGATGAGGAGATCATCGGAATTGTTTACGTCAGCTCTCAGTGGTCATAATGTTATGCCTGATCGGTGTACAGTAAATATTATCTCAAAATAGTACTACTGAATATTGCTTTATTAAACAATTTGTTGAGTCCAGTGGTACTACTGTGAGTGATTAAACAGAATCTTAACACACTATACCACAATACTAAACAGTAGCACATGCAAATAATTCCATTATTTAATAATATAATAAATCAGTATTTAAATCAGTGCCCTACTGCATACTAATGTACCACATGGTACTAAATAAGCAGACAGGCACCCATTCCCACACCTCCCCCTCAACCTGACCCTGGATTTATTTGCTGTACCAACTCAGAGTACTAACTCCACTCTAATCCTACTAGCATATGGATGTGTTTCTGCTTAAGCATGTCTGTCTGCTAAATGCTGTGAATGTGTATATGAATGAACAGAGCAGATTCCTCCTCACACCACACTGTTACAGGGTTTTTTTTTTGTTTTTTTTTTGGTGTGGTTTTCATCAATGTCAGGAACCTAAATGTGGAGGGAGTATGAAAACCAAAAATACTGCGCACAGGACAGAAGCAGGAAACGGTGTATGATGCTAAATGGATTTAATTAGACGTATTTTTAGATGTAGATTAGAATATGTATTATATTATTATTGGGTTTGGAAAAAAAATATTTTAAAATAGTTTGCATCTAAAATAATATATACAAATAAAAAGATGTACTTTATGATATGTGTAATGTAAAGGATTTCTGTGTGAAAGTTGCTCTATTTTAAAATGCATCAATTAAAATAATAATAATAATAATAATAATAATAATAATAAGATAGATAGATAGATAGATAGATAGATAGATAGATAGATATGAGATGGCATGATGCTACATCTATCTATCTATCTATCTATCTATCTATCTATCTATCTATCTATCTATCTATCTATCTATCTATCTATCTATCTATCTATCTATTTGTCTGTCTGTCTGTCTGTCCATCTGTCTATCTATCTATCTATCTATCTATCTATCTATCTATCTATCTATCTATCTATCTATCTATCTATCTATCTATCTATCTATCTATTACTATATCCTTTGCTACATCACTGTCTCTCTCCTTGTTTTCTCTCTCACAGTCATTGTTTCTCTTTTCTCTCCATCTGTCTATATATCTAGAAGGAGAGAGGGAAAGGAATTTTAAAGCATATTCACCTGAAATTTACATGCTGAGACTCTGACAGATAGAACTTTGTTTGTTTGTTTGTTTGTTTATCTATGTAATTAATAAATTGATTGGTTTCTCTATTTATGTATTTGTTTCTTCATTTGTTTGTTTGTTTGGTTTTGTTTTGTTTGTTTAACCAATTAATTAATTAATCATCTCTTTTTTTTGTTTGGTTATGTAACTTATTTATTAATGATTCTATCTATCTATCTATCTATCTATCTATCTATCTATCTATCTATCTATCTATCTATCTATCTATCTATCTCTCAGACAAGATTTTAGTTTTATAATGATTTAGATTCTGATCTATTAGTAGGATTTGATGATGAAGCTGCAAATGTAAATATTTTATTCTGTATAAAAATACCAGCACTTTTAAGGTACTGAACTGTAATGAATTTATTTGAAAGATAAAAGAATTATCAAGACAATTAGTTAAATGGTTACTGTACATAAACAGCCTACAGACTCTTCATCCAATCCGTGGAGGGTTGAAGGAAGCCGTCGTCACTGTCGCCCCTTCCACCCCTAACCCTTTCTGTTCTGTCAGATCTGATGTATTTTGATGTGATAATTCCCGCACGGCTCTGCGTGTTCTCCTGTACGGCTCGCACTCAGATCCGTGCAGACAGAGGCTCTGTTCTCGATCCTCGGCGGAGAAAGCCTGATTAATGATTAACGCTGGCGGGGATCGGGTTAAAAGAGGATGCAGAAGCAGTCAGTGGATCGTCAGCTCTTATCCAACGGCGTGTGAAATGTTTAATACGTGTGTGTTCTGTCCTCGGCTTACATCTGTCTGCTTAAAGCTTTATTACTTAAGAAGGAGGGGGGAAAAATGCATCTCTTGATAGAGTCGGGGAAGAATAAGTAAAGCCGACAGCAAGCGCAAACACGTTCATGCACGAGCTCACATTAACAGGAACACACACACACACACACACACACACGAACACAGCAAGCTGCCAAGACAGCTCTATGCCTTGCAACAGAGATGTCAAAATGTCACACCACACACACACACACACCACACACACACACACACACACACAGGCTTTCAATTTGAAAATGAAAAACATAACAGTTTTCTCACCAGTCCTCCTGGAATATCATGTCAAAGCCGTTGTTCTTTAATCAAACTGTTTTTAATCTTTTTACAAAAATATGTACTAGTTATTTCTAATAAATTACATACAATATCTTTCATATATATATATATATATATATATATATATATATATATGTATATATTACAAACACAATGGTAATGACGTATTAATTTATAAATTTTATTTATATTTCATTACACAACAGTAGCCAGCTGCACATGGTACCTATAAATTATTTGCAATTAATTATATCTAATTAATTTAATTTATAAATTAGTTTTTTTTATTAATGCATTTCCATGGTTGACTTTCCAGATCAAAAAATATTAAAAAATAAATAAATTGATTGTTAATTGGTTGAGACAGTTAGACAGCAATAAGAGAAGAATATTTTATTATGCCAAGGACATTTTAGCTAAACAAACTAAGAAAGTATAAAGCACTCAATATGTAGCTATAGGAAGCATTAAAAGATTAATATGTTAATAAAGAAAGGGTGGTTTTTATTGTTTGAGTTGTAGAGTTGTGTATAAACTTTAAAGTCTAGATAAATGTAATATGTGGTATCTGGTACCAAGATGCTAGCAGATCCTTTAAGTCCTGTAAGTTGTGAGAGGGGGCCTCCATGGATCAGACTTGTTTGTCCAGCACATCCACACAGATGCTCGATTGGATTGATATCTGGAGAATTTGGAGGCCACATGATTCATGAGACCAAGCCACCTTCTTCTATTGCTCCATGGTCCAGTTCTGATGCTTACGTGCCCATTGTTGGATCGTATCACACAGGCCAGCTTTTCTCTCCCCACATGCATCACTGAGCCTTGACCGCCCATGACCCTGTCGCCGGTTCACCACTGTTCCTTCCTTGGACCACTTTTGATAGATACTGACCACTGCAGACCGGGAACACCCCACAAGAGCTGCAGTTTTGGAGATGCTCTGATCCAGTGGTCTAGCCATCACAATATGGCCCTTCATCAAACTCGCTCAAATCCTTACGCTTGTCCATTTTTCCTGCTTCTAACACATCAACTTTGAGGACAAACTGTTCAAAAGAGAAAACTGAAAGGTCAAAGAATCAAGCAAAAGGTGTAAACAGAAGAGGATAAAAAGAAATAAAAAACCAAGAAAACGAAGAGAAAACCTGAGAATACCTGAGTTGTTTAAATGAACAGGAAATGAGAAACAGGTGACTCAGAGCTCAGGTGAATTAGAGAAGTCTGGATTGGATCTGGAGCGAAAGTGGTGTGTCCGATCTCATCCGTATCTAATATCTAATGATATCTAATGGCTGTAGTAGGTGCAGGTTTCATTCAGCTGATTAGACTCAGGTGTGGTGTCTGCTTGGGTTCTGCCCTTCTGAGATTGGTGACCACTTGGTCAATAGGCTAAAGGAAAAGAAGGTCTTGCTAAGAAAAAGCAATGTTGTGACTTAGTTTCTGTGATTATTTGAAAAAACCTAGCTGGAAATATTCTGTAGGAGCATCAGACAGGAACATCTACACATGTCTCTAATCTACAGGAACTTTACTTAGCATTTATTAACACAGGGGTGCCAATATTTTCTTCTTCTCCTTGTTGTTATTATTATTACCTAAATATATTGTATGTCACTTGTTGAATGTGTAGGCCATATATATATATATATATATATATATATTTATATATATATATATATATATATATATATATATATATATATAAATATATATATATGGGATTTTTAAGGGGGTGCCAATATTTATGGGACAAATCCTACAAACATCTAAAAAAAATCCTGATGAGAGAAAACAGCTTTGTTTGCACTAGTAGGGTTTTTTGGCTCCATCAGCCTCAGCCTCAGCCTTGTTTTTTTTTAATTAGTATTATTATATTTTTTTTGTTTGTGTTGTTGTTTTGTTTTGTCCCAATCGAGGCGCCGCAGCGTTGTTAATCTTTCATCATCTGAACTGGTTGAAGGTGGACGATTTATAGCTGCTGTGGCTCAACGGCAGGAGCTGAGGTCACCCCGTATCAGCCGTCGACAATGGCCATTGTTCCTGAGCTCAACAGGAAGTGGCTGCATGGGACTTCCTGCAGCTGATACCGCGGACGAAAGCGGGCGTGGATATTGTTCCAGGTAAAGCTCGGCACTTTGTCCACTTTGTCTCGTGGGATATCGTGTTTTTCCGACAAAAGCCACCGGTCCCTGTGTCCTTAATATAGAGCTGAATACGGACCTGTCGGAACTGAGCTAGTCGAGCAGTCTGCTGTGTGCGACTTTAAATAGCATGCCCGTTTACACAAACACAAACACACACACACAGACTGGTTCATTCGCTGACTCACATGGGTGCGATAAACGTGACCTCTGTTTACGCAGCAGACGTGCGTACACTGTTATTTTTCTCCTCACCTATTCACATTTTGTCACTAGCTTTGCCACTTTGTTTTGTGCGTTTACATGCAGCCATGCAATCATTTTCCTATCACACATCCGGGCTGAATGGGATAATAACAACTTTTGATCATTCCTTTCAAAGCAATTCCTGCGTTCACCAGGTTTTTACCTGTAATTCGAAGCTTCCCTCAGCGCTGGCGGCCTTTTGGCCTTTAAAGCGTTGCATGGTATAATACCGACAGGCTTTCTGACCCACAAACACACACACACACACACACACACAAAAACGGGCTTTTCTTGGCAGATTGCGGGCTTTCACACCAACATTAGCCACAACATGCGGCTCTTTGGCGGAGCCACTCGAGAACAAATGCCCAGGAATTTTCCCAAATAACCCTTCAGTCTGCAGCCATCCCGGAGGGGATGTAATAGGGCCTCGAAGACATATTTACTTCCATCTCCACTGCAGGGCTTGTGGGAAACGTCAGCGCTTTGAAACAGTGCCTTTTGTGGCAGGAAGATTTCTATTAACCTCTTAGAAGGAACCGGGGCTGCAGGAGTGCTGTTAATGACACATTCAGATAGTCAGATACCATCATATAGCCAGGAGAAGGTACTCTTAACATATAGCGCTTTTTATTACTCGTCTAAATTGTCCACTTGTCCGAGAGTTTGCTGATATTAGCGTCATGCTAGCAGCCTCAAGACAGTGATATATGTGATGCATCACTACAGATATTTGCATACATTGTATACTGATATGTACATCTGGTGTATCTAAAGGCATCTGCACTAGAGGGCGTTTAAGAGCCTCGTTTCTATAGCAACAGCTCGTTCATGGTTACTTGTACGGGGAGACTCCACATACTCGGTTTTAAAGACTCCGATATGATGGAGTTTTTCTGTAAAACAATCCAGTGGAAGTATTCTCCGGTTTCAGACATGAGGCTCTAACTCTTGAGGGTTTACGGAACTACGATTCTGTAACATCTACGATGTTTATTTATAAATGCTTTAATATAAGAGATGAACTTGTTTCATGGATGTTCCACACCGTTCAAACATCTAATACAGCTGTGTGCAACTTTTCCCTTCAGGGTGGCCACAGCGAATCATCTCTCTCCACCTATCCCTATCTTCTGCATCCTCAACACTTGTACCCACTAGCTTCATATCCTCATTCATTACATCCATATACCTCCTCTATGGCCTTCATTTTTGCCTCCTGCCTGGCAACTCCATGTCCAACATTCTCCTACCAATATACACAATATTGTCTGAAGATGAGCTGAGAAAAAAGTTGGTAAAGTTCTGATGAACTATCTTTGAGAAGTAGCTTTTTCCACGCATTCAAAATGATGGAAAAACAAACAGTTCAAAAGTCTCTAGGCTTGACAGTTTGGTCTGCAAGATCAGTCTTGAGGCAGAACAATAATAATAATTATTGAAATGCAAACTTGTCAGATTGGTGTGGTTTAAGAACAATAAACCATTTCAGTACATATCCAACAGGTTTTATTTGCCTTTCAGAGAAAACATGAGGAGTCTTTATAGTCGTTCAAGGGCATCGGATATTTCTTATTTCTTCCACAGACCCGGATTTCTTTATCTCAGAGTTACTTGAGTTTTATGAGTCATAAGCTATAAACTCTGAACTGAGTCGCTAGACATAAGATTCTGAGTCAAGTCACGAGTCTGAAAGTAAACGTGTGAGTTTAACGAGCAAAGCCAATTGCTAAACATGCGCATCTCAGATGTGAGCGATTCTTCCCCGCACCACCTCCGGAGGAAAAAAAAAACAAAGTCTGTGCATAAAGTGTTGCCACTGTGTGGGCCTATAAAGCATCTCGAAATAATCCCTCAGCTGATTCATTTGACAGAAAGCTTGGCATAATTAATGGCCTAACAGGCCACATCTGTCGATTAGGTGCGAGTGAGTGAGTCAGGCTTTACTATATATAGTATTCCATCTGACTTTATCCGAGGGTAAACATCCACCGGGTTTGTTTGTCATACCTCAGTGTAAATGTGGGGAGAAAGAGAGAGAGAGAGAGAGAGCTTCTGTAGTACACAGTCCTCGCTCAGGCTTCGGGAACATCGCCAAACGTGGGGAATAAAATAAAGCCGTTTGTGTTGCCATAATTCAGAGTTGCATTAACATACAATTAGACTGATTAGACTGAAAGAGTCTTGAGAGAATAAGCAGGATTTGGATTTGGGACAAAGAAGATTTTTAACACTGCGCCTTTGAAATTCTGGATTCTGATTGGGTGATTCATTTTCTCTGATAGTAGTGCATCTCTCTGATATCTGCAAATCAGATATTTGTAGGATTGGAATGTTTATGGTTGTAACAGGAACTCATTTATGGCAGGGATGTCCAGTCTTATCCACAAAAGGCCAGGGTGGGTGCAGGTTTTCATTCCAACCAAGCAGGAGCTACCACCTGTTGCTTCCTCCTGTTTTAATCAGTTCATCTTGGCTTTCAATAGACTCAGGTGTGGCCTCTGCTTGGTTGGAATAAAAACCTGCAGCCACACTGGGCACTTCCAGATTAGATTGGCCATCCCTGATTTATGGCATTTGTTAGACACCCTTATAACTGAGCAGTTGAGGGTTAATGGCCTTGCTCAGGGACCCAGCTTGGTGGTTCTAGAATTTAAACTCTTTTGATCAGTAGATCAACACTCCCTTACCCAGTGATGGCTTCAGTGGTTAAGGCTCTGGGATTGGGGTTCAAGCCTCAGCCCTGCCAAACTACCACTGTTGGGCCCCTGAGCAAGGCCCTTAACCCTCTCTGCTCCAGGGGTGCTGAATAGGGGATATGGTAGCTTAGAATTGAAATTGATTGAAAGGCTGTGAGTTCAAATCCCAGGTCCATCAAGCTGCCACCGTTGGGCCCCTGATCAAGGTCCTTAACCCTCAGTTGCTCAGTTGTATAAAATGGGACAAAATGTAAGTCGCTCTGGATAACATTCTGCCAAATGCCAGAAATGTAAATGTATCATGGCTGACCTTGTGCCCTGACCCCAACCTCCAAAGTTGGGATATGCTGTAATGTATATGTGACAAGTTCTGACTACTTCACCTGCTGCTGATTATTTTCCTGCAACAGCACTCCCTCAAGTGTTGGTGCTGCAAGAACTTTTTTAAAAGTAATACTGCAGGCTTTCCTCTTCGTCTTTGCTCCAGGCTGAACGGAGTAAAATATGTTGGGATTTTGAGCTGAGGCCAGCGTTCGGTGTCTGGTCAGGTCTCTGAGTCAGACAGGTCGGGTGTTTTGAAGGGGGTAGGGTGGAGTCCTGAATAAGGTCCTTTGTGTCCTGCTCTGTTTTCACAGGAAATGACTGGCTCTTTCTCCTCCAGCGGGGAATATGAAGCTGTGATCACCTAATCAAACTCAGCAGAGACACGGAAAGCAGGAGGGAGAGAAAGAAAGACAGACAGAAGGAGAAAGAATGAAAGGAGCAGAGTGGGGCAGTTAACCCAGAACCCATGGTTTAGTCAAACAGAGACACACAATGGACTCGTTTATGTCCTCCTTCTTTTTTTTTCCATGTGTGCCCCACATTCATAAATCTAGCCTGGGTGACAGACTGTTGTTTTTAGTGACATGGTAGAGAGGTATGCAGGCTTAATTTAAACATCAGGAAACACTGAGGGAGGCTTTTTTAAAACCCTCACACGCTTATTGAAAGTAAGTACATTTTCTGATCCTGGAATAAGGATTAATTCTGCAGACGTCTGGATTAAGAGACTGTCAATCCAGACAGATCCGGAGACAGGAAAGTTAAAAAAAAAAAAAAAAGACGAGAAATGAGTGAGGAAAAATAATTGAGAGATTTTTCAAAGAAAAAATGTCAGGACTCGACCCTTGTAGGACAGCGAGGGAAAAAAAACAAAAGCAGCAAAACTGACCCTTGACTCCATCACACACACCACCGTCGTCTAAAGTGAATAAAAGCGCCACTTTTTCTCTTCTGCGGTGAATAATAAAAAAAAAAAACAGCTCCAACAAACCACGACTGTTGTACAAGTGCAGGCTTCATCAAATGAGGTCGCACAACTCATTCGTTCCATAATCAAAGCCACGGCCGAAAGGATCGCGTCCTCTTTCACCGAGTGTTCTCCGACACAAGGTTCACAGCTCTGCTGTTCTGCATGTATGGGAGGGAATTTACCTTTTTATCTGACGCCTACCGACTCGGTGCGATACAAACGTGTACTAAAACGCTGTGGCGTTGTGAGTTCACGGGTCAATTATTGTGGAAGAAGAGGCGTCGAGGGAAGTGTGGAGGGACGAAAAGAAGAAGAAGAAAGATGGATGAGGGGTTAAAAGAGGACACAGTGGAAGAGTGAGGAGAAAAGGGAACAGGAGAGAGAGAGAAAAAGTCCCTCGGCCACCCCGGGGCACAGTGCAATATTGATGGGACAGATGAGAGACCTTACAGACACCCACACACAACCTGGGGCTGGAAGTCCAATCTAAGAAGACGCTTTCTTTAGTGAGCACACTTACAGTCACACACACACACACACACACACACACACACAGTCCCAGTCCCATCTCTACAATGTATAATAAGCTGTAGTCAGTCACATCACACTCAATTTTCATCATAAAAGTATGATATACTCTCGAACATATGCTAATCAGAAACTTCCACACATGGCACCTGAACTCTGGTGTTCTTGATATTTGACAAATTAAATTCTTGATATTCGACAATTTTCTAATATGACAATAGACCTAAAAGATGAGATTCCTTTACAGGCTTTTATCAATTATATTCAAACTCCATATTTGTAAACTACACTGAATGTTAATCCTGTGTTTCGTTTCTATAGTAACTACTGTCTTCATTTCTATAATATCTATTATCTTTATTTCTATAGTATGTACTATCATCATTTCTGTAGTGACTACTATCTTTATTTCTATAGTATTATCTATTATCTTCAGTTCTATAGTATCTACTATCTTAGTTTTTATATTATCTATTATCTTTATTTCTATAACTAGCATACTTATTTCTATAGTATGCAAGATCTTTATTTCTATAACCAGCATATTTATTTCTATAATATGAATTATTTTTATTTCTATAGCACTTACTGTCTTTATTTCTATTGTTTCTATTATATTTATTTCTACAGTATCTACTACCTTTATTTCTAGTTTCTATTATCTTCATTTCTTTAACAAGAATATTTATTTCTATAGTATCTACTATCTTCATTTCTATAGTATCTATTATCCTTATTTTTATAGTATCTACTATCTTCATTTCTATAGCATCTATTATCTTTATTTTTTATAGTATCTACTATCTTCATTTCTATAGTTTCTATTATCCTTATTTCTATAGTTTTTATCTTTATTTCTATTGTATCTACTCTCTTCATTTCTATAGTTTCTATTATCTTTGCTTCTATAGTTCTATAATCTTCTATCGATAATCTTCTATTATCTATATTTTTATAACTAGCATACTTATTTCTACAATATGAATTACCTTTATTTCTATCGTTTCTATTACCTTTATTTCTATAGTTTTTATTATCTTTATTTCTATAGTATTTATTATCTTTATTTATATATCTAGCATATTTATTTCTATAGTATCTATTATTTTCATTTCTATAGTTTCTATTATCTTCATTCCTGTAGTATGTAGTAGTTTTTTAGCACAATTATAATTACACCTGTCACTTTATCTGCTGTAAATACTACCTGCACATACTTTTCTATACACACTCTGACACAGCCTTATTTATTTATCGATGTACATATTTACATATTTATCTGCACTTGTTCATTTGCACAATTTCTACTATTTGCACTTCTGGTAGATGCTAAACAGCATTTTGTTGCTATGGTACAGGTATACTTTGCAATGACAATAAAGTTGTATCTAGCTAGCTGCTATGCCATAAGGGTAACTATAAATAGATAAAAAGTATTACATCGTGCTTTTCTACAACAGTGTTCACAGTAATTAAAGCAAACATCTCAGAACACCAACCACCTTCTAAATGTGTGTGATGAATGTTTTGCTGGTCCCTGGCAGGTCAAAGGTCAAGGATATGAGGACATGAGTCAACTGTGTTCCTGAGGAGTTTCACAGTTTCAGCATGCAGACAAATTAGTTTTTAACATAGACATTAGTGTATACAAAAACGCGGTTAACTAGCGCTCATGCTAGGACGTCTGAATTAAACGATTTAACGTCAATCGATATTTGTGTATGTCGGCATCGCAATAGTATTGAGGAAAGAATTGATTTTTTCTTCTCGTGATCGTCAGAAAAACCATGCAACTTCCTGTTGAGCGTGGGACTGGCTGAATAGAATATTGCGAATATTTGAAATGTTTGAATTGAGAAAAAGGATATTTCCTGCACATTATAATGTAAAAAAAAAATGTATATGTTTTAAGGGTTCAATTTTTAGGCCTGGGGTCACTGAATAAATTCTGTCTAGTCATGTGATCAAATCATAATTTTATAAGTGTGTGTGTGTGTGTGTGTGTGTGTATTTTTGCTGTTATTCTTGCAAAAACTTAAGGTTTAAATGAAGGTCTTTTTAAAGGTGACCCGATTCGGCAGCGTTCCACATGGAGCTCATTAAATAAATCTACACCCGAAAGCGTTTCCTGTGCCGCTCGGCAAGCTCCTAAACTTTCTCGTAGTTAACAAACGCTTCTCCGGTGCATATGTTACGTCGTCGCATCAAATGTGCAGCGCATGGCACGTTCACACCGGTGGAGGATTCGCCTCACACACTGCCGCAAGGCGTCTTTCATGATCACGAGCGCCGTCCTTTTTATAGATTAGACCCAGGTTGGTGTTGATTCAGACTGACACCCTGAGTCTCTTCCAGCTCCTCTCTCTCTCTCTCTTTCTTTCTCTCTGTCTCTCTCTCTCACTTATTATGTAAATACTTAAGATACGTCTCCAGATGTGCTGCCGTCGCTCTTACACGCCGCTAATACACAAGCTAGCGTGAAATCTAAATAGAAGTGCTTCAGGCTGACCGTCATTCTCTCCATGCCTGCTCGGACGCTGCCTTTTAAAGACAATAAGCATTGTCGGGCGCCCGGGAGCTAATGATGCCACTTAGCATGTGTTTAATCCAGGAGCAGGAGACATGCTGAAGCATCAACACTGCTAACAAGAAAGTCCTCACAGCAGAGGAGAAAGAAATTTGCAGATTTTTATTTATTTATTTATATATTTTTGGACACAGCGGATGTTTTTCTGCAGATTTGCCCCAAGCCTGAGTGCTGATGAATTTATTACTGACCGAAAAATTCCACAAAAAGTCCCGCCTACTTGATTTTTTTTTTTTTTATCATAAGACTCATAAGATGGAGGAGATCTAGAAGTCAAGTCATGTAGACTGGAAATTCTTTTCTCGTTAGATCGAAACGGTTCACTACTCATCTGAGCAGATTCTTCAGTCTGAGGAAAGCTGGCAGGATTCCACAAATTTTGGATCCTCCAGGGTCAAGGATCCTCCCCTTCCTGGACTGGCTTGTTAAAGGGGAACAAGGAGAAGGTGAGATCAGGGGAAGTTGTTAGGATGTAACACCCCAGTTGACATGACTCAACTATCCACATAACCTCACCTAGATGACTGGGAATCTTCAGACAAGAGGAAGGATTGTCAAAGGTCACGGATATAAAAAATCAGAAAGGGAAAGTGCTTCACGTTCACGGCATTTTCTTTTTCCTGTCTTCACATTTGTTTCAAATGAGCATCAAAAAATTATTTGCTCCAGCAAAAATAAATAATTTGCGTATTTCTTTTAATTATTAAAGAGCAAATTATTTTTTCAAAACATGGAACAAGTTCTCACCTACGCTATAGAAGCTAGAAAGCTTTTCCCTCATCATTTTCTGTTTTTTCTGTCTTTTAAATTAAAATAAATAAAAATAAATAAATACATTTTAAATGAAAATAAATAAATAAATTTTAAAAAATATATTTTTTAAATAAATGAATAAATTCAAAATAAATAAATCCTATTTTTATTAATATTTATCAATAATAAATAAATAAAAAGTTATTTTTGTCATGTTAGGGAGAAAGTTTAACCTCAAAGCTCTGACACTGGAGACTCCTTCCGGAAATGTTCATTTTAATAAATGTCTCCTTACAGAATTAATATATCAACCAATCAGAATCCAGGATTTAATTGTGGAACAAACTACCTGTCAGTTTAATATATTAGAGCTGGATCATGGTTCTGTGACAGCAACAGGTTCAAATCTGACCAGATTATTAGGTATACCTTCCGTGTATGATCTACTTAGTGATTTTAGGTTTGTACAAAAAAATAATAATAAAAAAATAAAGAGAGAGAGAGAGAGAATTTCGAGACTTCAGACTTCTGGCACCACGGTGAATTTTTCACCCCGTTTTCTTTCATGTCAAAGCCTCAAACGTTTCTCAGTGCTGATCTCCTGTCCCCCCGGGAAAGAGTTTCCTTGGAAGTGAGCGATGTATGAATCCCATTCCTACATTATCATCAGCTTGTTAAGCCTTTAAGTGCTCAAAAAGAACAAATAGAAAGCAGGCCTGGAACTCGGAGAGCTGAGACAGATCTCACGAGCGGGAGGCGAACGTCTTAAACGAACGTCTGGTGAAGAAAGCCATGTTGAGGGACTTGTCTGTCAGCCCACGCTAAGCTGCTCTTAATCATACCCTGTTCATTTAAACGTTCGACACAACCGCGGAGACGGAGGAGGAAAGAGACCGCGATGACGATGATGAAGTTGATGATTTGCGATTAAACGATTTCATCACTGTGTTCGGGGATTAAGACGTCCGTGGAAATAGATTAGCTGTACTGACTGGTAGAGATCCAAAGCGTTCAGAGACGGAGGAATGAAGAGAGAGGCGACGAGAGACGGAGACTGACAGAAGGAAAGGAAAGGAGTTCAGGGCTGAGATTAAGAGTGCTACTGCCACCTGGTGGTAGATGAGTGAATGAAAAGAAGCAGCTGATGATTTCTCTATCAGGATGTATGTCTTTTATAACCTGATAAGGTCTCGAGAAGGGGGAATGAACCATCGGTAAAAATGATCTTCACACCTTTTTCACACTTCATCACAACAATCGACAATTACAATCTCCACCTCTGGATCCTATTAGAAAGGTTTAATTAAAAAAAAAGCCTATCATCAACTTCCGGAGATAAGATCTCATCCGGCGTGTGAAGGGAAGAGCGCTTAAAGAAATACGGAGAGGACGATAAGGAAAAGAAAACAGGCAGGAAAAAGATGCAACCCAAAGTGGCTGTAATTAGAATTTCAATTCCGGACGAAACGAAGACGACAGCAGCGCGCTTGTCGAATCAGATCATGCGGTGGAGAACATGCTGCCTCCAGCCCAACAAAACAATCGCAGCTCTTCCTCTGTGTCTAAATACCATATGCCCCGCCCAATAACCTCACTGTCCTGCTGAATATAATGTGACAAGTCGTGCATGCTCTCGAGGCACACCGACTATCAGGCCCGAGAACAAACCGAGGATTACGATGATTCTCTATAGGATGGTTCTGCTCTCATGGGTAAGACAAGAGGGTAAAGAAAGCAGTCAGGAGGTGATGAACGAGTGAAAAGAAGAGGATCGAGAGTGCAAAAACTTCATGCTAAGTCTTAGCCTGTCTTTAGGTATCAATAAAAATAACATGATAAATAGTTAATCAGAAAACAAAACATTTTAAGAGAGCGCTTCTGATCGACTCAACTCAAAAATAAACACGCTTCATGAATATTTATGAATATGCAAATGAGATAAAACACATCCCGCCATCTCGACTAGCTAATCATCATGGACCTTCGTTTATTTATAATATTGTACGATAGCGAAATCCAAGCATGCGAGAGTTTGAGTAAAAGTGTTTTCGTATTTCAGATATATTCTCAGCAATTCATTCACTTCACGCTAGCAAAAAGTTCCGTTAGCTAACTTAGCTGACCAGCTAGCTTGCTGGCTTACGAATATCAAAAGAACTAGCTTGCGTTTGTCATCACTGACCTCATTTATATGAGACCATGATTTTGGACGTAGTCGCTGTGTCTGTGTGAGCAATTCAGAAATCAATAATCTCACCAAATAACAAAACTCACCTTCTAGTCAAGAGTAAACTGGCACCACGGTTCTAAACTCGATGAAAAAGACCTGACAGAATACATTTTTGCACAAAGTCAACACGAAGCAGTCTTCAGAACATTAACACAGTTAATCTAATGAATATCAAACAACAACAACAGCAACAACAACAAGACAACCTTCAGAGTCTCACAATTCTTATGAAAAACAACACAAGACGATCTGAAAGCCTTCTAGCCGGTGAAACAGTGAGATTGAAGATGATAGAATGCATCTCTAATGTAAAAGCCTTTCAGATATTTCTAGATTTCTTTTCTGTATTTTATCTGAACTGTGTGAATGTTAACGGAGCTCTGAGTTGTAGATCTGTGTGTTCTGTGTAACATCCTGGTCCTATAGGAATGTTCTTCCATTTCACTGTGTGCTGCATCAGCTGCTAGGTTTGGTGGAAATGACAACAGAAGCCTCTTCAACTAATATTTTAGTAATAAAAAAGCATTTATGCACAATTCCACAACAACAACAACAACAAAGTGGCAAATACGCCATACACATAAATAAATAAATAAATAAATAGGTAAAAGAAAGAAAGAAAGAAAGAAAGAAAGAAAGAAAGAAAGAAAGAAAGAAAGAAAGAAAGAAAGAAAGAAAATGTTAATTATTAAATAGTTTAATTGATTAAATAGCCAAAAAAAGTTGGTTAAACAAAACAAAACAAAACTACCAACAAACCAAATCAATACATAGATAAACAAATAACCGAATAACCAAATAAATAAATAGGTTAAAGAAAGAAAAAAAAAGAAAGAAAAGGTTAATAAGAAAAACCTTAATTGATTAAATAGCCAAAAAAAAGCAATTGATTCATCAATTAATTAGTTGGTTAAACAAAACAAAACAAAATTATCAACCAACCAAAGAAATAAATAGGCAAACAAACAAACAAATTAATAAATAGGTTAAAGAAAGAAAAAAAATCTGTTGAAGCCTCAGCATGTAATTTCAGTTGAATATTCTTTAAATTTCCATAAAAAAACAGAACAAAATAAAATTCCTCTAATTAAAAAGCAGAAATAAAGAACTGTAGAGAACTGAGAGCGCTGAAATGTCTACCACTGCAGGTCAGGGCAGGAGAACCTCAGGAGAACCATCAGGGCTGGATCTCTGCTACCTTTAACCTCCCACTGAGGTCCACAATTATTTTATAGGTCCACAATAATAAACTTTACATCAGTTTACAGATTATTTGGTGTAGAATTACTTTCAGGGGCTGCTTCCAAATCTACTCTCCACTTCAGAGTTTAGGAGTGATTGTGTGGGCTTGTTTATTTATTTATTTAATTATTCAGCCTTTGTGAACGATTTGCAATTCAATTTCAATTTCAATTCCTAAACATCACATCCTCCACTCCTCTTTCTCATCCCCTTTTTCTGAAATAAACCTTACATCAGATATATCCTGTAAATCTTTAGACTATATCTATGCTTTACACGTCCATTTTGTTTGGCCTGTGTTTGAGAAAAACTGATTAGATGCGGATTAGTTGGTGAACGTGGAATAATTCGGTTTGAAATTTGCTGACTTGGCAACCCGGTCTGATGATAAACGAGCGCTGTGGGACGTTATTACTTGCCTTATAACAGGAATAAGATCTCTTTCTAGTCTAGAATCGTGACATATCCATATTAATGTTGATAGAAAACACAATATAGAGCGTCTATTTGAAATATTTATATATATATTTTTATCGATGTTATTTACTGTTGTAAAGCTATGAGGATTAGCATGAATGTACCTGGGATTATAAACGTATTATAAGATTTAAAACTCATTTAAGAGATGTAAAAGTACCTCTCGAATCTACGCACCGTCCACGTCATCGCAGATAGAGACGTGTTTTTTTTTTTCTTCCTGCGAGCGTGACAGCCACAGACTCGGAGCTGCCAAACGCTCTCAGCGTTAATCTGGTCCATTATGCTCACGGGCTTTGACTCAGATCCAGGCCGGTTGGTGCGTTCACACTCCCGGAGAGAGGGAGAGAAAAGGGAAGAGAGAAAAACGAGTGCGTCCTGGCAGCCGGTGCCGTCACCTGCAGCTGAGCGGCGACATTTTGTCACTCGGTCGCACCTGATCTGAATTCCAAATGTTCACACCTGTCTGATTTTTTTTCGGTGCTTTGTTCGAGAGGATTTATCTGTGGCTGATGGCTAATAAAACTCTGTGCGTGTGTGTGTGTGACGTGAATGTATTAATGATGTTTAGTGTAAGTAGGCCATGTTGAAATGATGAATAAGTTTGGGAGAGGAAAAGAATAAGGGAAAGCCTTTAGCCCTGAGGGCTGGAACCATCCCAATCCCCTAAATCTCCCTAACAAACCTACTCATACATCATTATATACCCAGTCCCACTTCACACACACACATAATTCTCTCTCTCTCTCTCACACACACACACACACACACACAATTCTATCTTTCTTTTTCTCTCTCTCTCTCTCTCTCTCTCTCTCTCTCTCTCACCTTCTCCTCTCATTCTCTCTCTCTCTCTCTCTCTCTCACACACATGCACACATACACACACACAATTCTCTCTCTCTCTCTCTCTCTCTCTCTCTCTCTCACACACACACACACACACACTTTACAGCTTTACATCATGGCCGTCACACAGAAACTGTTGCTTAAGACATTTATTAAAACGTCAGTGATTAACAATACATACACACATCTACAATAAAAAAAAAACAGCATTATAATTTATTTTCTAATCATGAAAATTCCTCAAGGCCATACACACTGTCGATGATTCACCAACGGGAATTTATTGTGCTACAAAAACAGAAATAATTATCACAAAAAAAATAATGTGTTTTTTTTTTTCACATCGTGATGTTTCCCTTTGGAGCATTTATTGCATTGTTTTCTCTGAGTTAAAATGGTGCGTATCTTTAGACATTAACTAGGAATCAATCCTGTGTGTGTGTGTGTGTGTGTGTGTGCACGCTTTATTATTTCCTACAGCATAATGTTTTCTCACAAACATCAAAAACGCTCCCGTTGTTAAATCATTATTGCCGTCATAAAAAGAAATCACATTATAAAAAGGATCATGATTATTGCATAATATTCAACCAATGAGTGCAAAAGTTTGTGCTCCCCATAGGTTCAGAATGGGAAAGTTGAAACCATACGACATTATCTACAGAAACACAGACTCACGAGTTGTTCCATGTGAAAGATAAGTGCATCCCCGAAAGTTTTTCTTTACTAATAACTTTTGAGTATTTTTTTTGATGCTTGTGAAACTGAAGGAACACCTTCCTTTCTTTATCCTTTCAGGGGTGCACAAGCTTTTGCACTGTACATCAACACTATAGTCACAATAGTCTATACGTCTATCACATGTAAAATGGCAGGTGCAAATGATTTTTGTTTTTCCTTCACTGATACGACACAAGAACATCTGAATATCTCGTCATTCGTGGCTGTGAGGTTCTTTTGTGCTAAGGGTGTACAAACTTACGCACTGAGCTAGAACTGGAACAGGAAGGCACTACTGTTATTACGGACGATCGTCAAGAAGCGCGGATAATACATCACGTTAAAATATTCTTAAATCATTTGACCATTTTCTTTCTTGTGCTTATGAAGTAACATCCCTTCATTTATTTGGTACTGAAAGGCATTAATATTACAATATTTAATATTTCTAAATACTTTACTGTTAATATCTTTAAAACTTTTTTGATGATTTTTTGTTTGTTACTTGTGAAAAATGAAGTTATTTCTTCTTTTCTGTTAAGAGTGTGCACTTGAAAGTGAACACAGATTTTTACCGGTTGTGTCACGGCACTGACAAGTCAAGACCTCGGTCCATCCACACCAGACATGCCTCAGAGCTTCAAATAAAAAGCCCCACCCACTCTCAGCCACACCCCTAGACATGCTCCCCTAAGTCACACCCACTCTCAGCCACAACCCTCGCAGCTACAATCCCTCTCATCCCACCTTCAGCCATGTCCCTCTCAGCCACACCCTCCTCTCAGTCACACCCCCTCTCGGCCACAAACCTCCCAACCACATCCCCTTTCAGCTGCTCTCCCAGTTAACCACACCCCTCTCAGGCACACCCCCTCTTAGCCACACAACATCTGACACATCTCAGCCACACGTCAACCACACCCCTTCTCAGACACACCCTTCTCCTCCACACACCTTGTAGCCTCACATCTCTTGGACACACCCCCTTCTCAGACATGCCCACTCAGTCAATTTCAAAACCGTTCACATAATAAACATGACCTGAGATGGTAAACAGTGGGATCGTAAACAACCCACGTGCTTATTATGTTTATTTTGGCTAGACATGCTGGTGTAAAATAAATCAATCCTACACCAGCAATAAAACCGCTGCAAAGCTCACCCTCAAATGGATTACAGCATTATTATAGCACCGGCTTATAAACAAAATCCAGTGTTCAATAAATAATTTCATGTATAAATAATATCCGCAATAAACAATTCTTTCACTACACAATGTTGGCTGTCAACAAGGTGCTTTGGTTGCTAAGCGACATAACGGACAAATACGAAGGTATTCACTGGACAGTTTTATTTTACAGGTACATTAATACAAATTAAATTAAATCTCGGGTTTTTTTTTTTTTTTTACTTAAACACAGATCAGCCAATCAGATTTTAGACGTAAAGCAATCCAAACACAAAATCTGTCTTTATAGAGTGAGAGTGTGTCGTGTACAGAAAGTGTGTTTATCTGATTTTGTAGTGCGTCTCTCTGGTATTCAAGGAGTAATTAAAAGAAATTAACACATATAGCATAAAAAAGGTAGCACAACATGCGAGCGGGAGCTTGACACGCCTCTAACACACCTCTGTGGTGGACGGTGTGTGAAGTGAAAAGCTTTTTAAAGTGGAATTGAAGGAAGTCTTGACGTGACGCTTCACGTGACACATCCGGCGTGAACTGGCCTTAAGGCTTAAATCTGTTGCACTAAACTATATTACCATACCCAATTTAAGAAGCTAAAGATAGTCCCTGTGCAGCTGGTGTGTGTGTGTGTGTGTGTGTGTGTGTGTGTGTGTGTTTGTGTGTGTGTACATGTAGGTCCACAGTACTGCAAGTACATTACAAATACAATACACATACAATACAAATATTGTGGAATACCAAAACCTACTGAGTGTGTGCCTGTTGTGCATTGTGTGTGTGTGTGTGTGTGTGCCTGTTGTGCATTGTGTTTGTGTGTGTGTGTATTTGTGTGTGTGTGTGTGCCTGTTGTGCATTGTGTTTGTGTGTGTGTGTGTGCCTGTTGTGCATTGTGTTTGTGTGTGTGTGTTTGTGTGTGTGCCTGTTGTGCATTGTGTTTTTGTGTGTGTGTGTGCCTGTTGTGCATTGTGTTTGTGTGTGTGTGTGTGCCTGTTGTGCATTGTGTTTGTGTGTGTATGTGTGTGTGTGTGTGCCTGTTGTGCATTGTGTTTGTGTGTGTATGTGTGTGTGTGTGTGCCTGTTGTGCATTGTGTTTGTGTGTGCATTGTTCTCTTGAGATGATGCTCGTCTACACGAGGATGGTCCAGTCACTCTCAGTCCGTCCATACTGCAAAAACAGGAGATAAAGAAATACATCAGACCCAAACTGTGAAAGTTCCACCATCTTATGTTCCATTGCGTGATATCCCACACTGTTATTCTCGACTGTTACCTTCGACTCTGTTACTCTCAACTGTTACCTTCGACTCTGTTACTCTCAACTGTTACCTTCGACTCTGTTACTCTCAACTGTTACCTTCGACTCTGTTACTCTCAACTGTTACCTTCGAATCTGTTACTCTCAACTCTGTTACTCTCAACTGTTACCTTCAACTCTGTTACTCTCAACTGTTACCTTCGACTCTGTTACTCTCAACTGTTACCTTCGACTCTGTTACTCTCAACTGTTACCTTCGACTCTGTTACTCTCAACTGTTACCTTCGACTCTGTTACTCTCAACTGTTACCTTCGACTCTGTTACTCTCGACTCTGTTACTCTCAACTGTTACCTTCGACTCTGTTACTCTCAACTGTTACCTTCGACTCTGTTACTCTCAACTGTTACCTTCGACTCTGTTACTCTCAACTGTTACCTTCGACTGTTACTCTCGACTCTGTTACTCTCAACTCTGTTACTCTCAACTGTTACCTTCGACTCTGTTACTCTCGACTCTGTTACTCTCAACTGTTACCTTCGACTCTGTTACTCTCAACTGTTACCTTCGGCTGTTACTCTCGACTCTGTTACTCTCAACCGATACCTTCGACTCTGTTATTCTCAACTGTTACCTTCAACTCTGTTATTCTCAACTGTTACCTTCGACTCTGTTACTCTCAACTGTTACCTTCGACTCTGTTACTCTCAACTGTTACCTTCGACTCTGTTACTCTCGACTCTGTTACTCTCAACTGTTACCTTCGACTCTGTTACTCTCAACTCTCTTACTCTCAACTGTTACCTTCGACTCTGTTATTCTCAACTGTTACCTTCGACTCTGTTATTCTCAACTGTTACCTTCGACTCTGTTACTCTCAACTGTTACCTTCGACTCTGTTACTCTCAACTGTTACCTTCGACTCTGTTACTCTCAACTGTTACCTTCGACTCTGTTATTCTCAACTGTTACCTTCGACTCTGTTACTCTCAACTGTTACCTTCGACTCTGTTATTCTCAACTGTTACCTTCGACTCTGTTATTCTCAACTGTTACCTTCGACTCTGTTATTCTCAACTGTTACCTTCGACTCTGTTATTCTCAACTGTTACCTTCGACTCTGTTACTCTCGACTCTGTTACTCTGAACTGTTACCTTCGACTCTGTTACTCTGAACTGTTACCTTCGACTCTGTTACTCTCGACTCTGTTACTCCGAACTGTTACCTTCGACTCTGTTACTCTCGACTCTGTTACTCTCGACTCTGTTACTCTGAACTGTTACCTTCGACTCTGTTACTCTCGACTGTTACCTTCGACTCTGTTACTCTCAACTGTTACCTTTGACTCTGTTACTCTGAACTGTTACCTTCGACTCTGTTACTCTCGACTCTGTTACTCTGAACTGTTACCTTCGACTCTGTTACTCTCAACTGTTACCTTCAACTCTGTTACTCTCAACTGTTACCTTCAACTCTGTTACTCTCAACTGTTACCTTCGACTCTGTTACTCTCGACTCTGTTACTCTCAACTGTTACCTTCGACTCTGTTACTCTCGACTGTTACCTTCGACTCTGTTACTCTCGACTGTTACCTTCGACTCTGTTACTCTCAACTGTTACTCTTGATTCTGTTACTCTCGTCTCTGTTACTCTCGACTGTTACTTTCGACTGTTTCTCTCAACTGTTACTCTTGACTCTTACTCTCGTCTCTGTTACTTTCAACTGTTACTCTTGTCTCTGTTACTCTTGACTATTACTCTCAACTGTTACTCTTGACTCTGTTACTCTCATCTCTGTTACTCTCAACTATTACTCTCAACTGTTACTCTCAACCATGTTACTCTCGACTGTTACTTTCAACTCTGTTATTCTCGTCTCTGTTACTCTCAACTGTTACTCTCAACCATACTATTCTCAACCCTGTTACTCTCAAACTTATTACTCTTTATCCAGTTACTCTCAACTGTTACTCTCGACCTTGTTGCTCTCAACCCTGTTGCTGTCCATCCTGTTACTCTTCACCCTGTTACTATCAGCCCTGTTACTCTTAACTGTTACTCTTCACCCTGTTACTCTTCACCCTGTTACTCTCGACCCTGTTGCTCTTGACCCTGTTACTCTTCACCCTGTTACTCTCGACCCTGTTGCTCTTGACTCTGTTGCTCTTCATCCTGTTACTCTTCACCCTGTTACTCTCGACCCTGTTACTCTCGACCCTGTTGCTCTTGACTCTGTTGCTCTTCATCCTGTTACTCTTCACCCTGTTACTCTCGACCCTGTTGCTCTTGACTCTGTTACTCTTCACCCTGTTACTCTCGACCCTATTGCTCTTGACTCTGTTACTCTTCACCCTGTTACTCTTCACGCTGTTACTCCTAACCGCTACTCTCAAACCTGTTACTCTTGACTCTGTTATACTTCACTCTGTTTCCCTTTTATGTAATGTTCCAGGTTTTGTGATGTTCCACCATGTAATGTTCCACACGGTTAGGAGAAAAGCCGCCCAGATCCCCAGCGTCTCTGAGTAAAACAGTGAGCTCAACTTTGAGACAATTCGACTGGAATGCTTGCCGCGTCCATGAGAGACAAATCCAATTATTTGCGTCTCATGTTGCAAATTTGTTTTAATGGAAAGGGATGGAAATAATAAATAAGCATCAGCACGAGG
>NC_080728.1:19132500-19185000 GCF_019097595.1 Hemibagrus wyckioides | reverse complement strand
TCTCTCGTTACACCCAACCCTGCACACACATCACGGAACTTTAACCCTTTAAATTATGTTTCATTAAAAAACAATTTTTTCAGGATTTAATTTTAACAAATAAAACTCGAAAAAAAACCCACTGACATTCAGTTTCACTTAAAAAAAAATAAAATAAAATAAAAATATTTCAAAATATATATTAATTAGAGGAAATGTTTATTTTAAAGGCAGTGGTGTCTGATGTGGAGGTGAAAAATATGTTTTAATAAAAGTTTTGTTTTTTGATAAGTAAACAAATCAAGAGGTACAAATGACATTTAGGGAAAAATAAACAACTAAGGAAGTCTATGTTAATGTTAATATTCTTACGGTGGGTAAAAAGTAGAATAAAGGCTTGTTATGCTTGTTTATGTTTATGCACATATATGTAAATAATAGAAAGATTTTTATGGAATGTTCTGAGCTCAGATGGAGATCGTTAAGCATTTTAATGACGTGCATAAAGAATTAATTTCTAATAAAATCAGCAGAGACAAAATGACACAAAATGGATTAAAGATGGAGTCTAATCTACGTGAAGGTGCGGTTCTGTGATGAGTATCAGCTCTCACCCATTGGCGTGTCAGCTCCAGGATGCTTTGACGTGTGATGCCCGGTAAAATTATCCCGTCCAGAGGAGGCGTGGCGAGCTCTTCCTCTGAAAGAAAAAAAAAACAAAAAACAATAAACAAAACAAACAAAAATGTATTTAAATATGTATTTTTTTAAAACCGACTCCATTCTGCTGCTCATGATCCCCTGATTAATAAAAATGCTTTGGAACACGTTCAGTCTTCGTTTTCAAAAAGTTTTGACTTTAATTCCATTCTCCTCCACCAGAGGGCGCTGCTGGACTAAAAAAAAAAGTAATACTCCAGCTCTGGATTTAAAAGCCTGCATAATCATTGCAATGGTGACTTTTTTGTTAAAGTGACCGCACCTAAAAATGACCATTTTTTCCGCAGCAACAGCCAAGAGCAAAGGTTTGCACACCCTTATGACAAAATAAACGCAGTGATGTGAATTAAAACAACAAGCGTCTAGTGTGTGAAGTTAAAATTCTAATAAATTTAGAAAAACATGAATAAAAAAATAAATTCTTATTTCTTAATGTTCTTAGTGCAAAATATAACATTTTCCAAAAATGAAAAGAAAATTCAAATGAACAAAAAGTAAAAATGTTATATATATAATAAAATGTTTAGATAAAAATAAACATTTATAAATAAATAGCAAAAATATAATAAAATTGTAGCGTATTTTATTATTTTTTAAAGAACTGAATATATAAGAAATACTAAGGTTTTTTTTTTTTACTTTTACAGATACACTGCAAAACAGATACATAAATTTAAATTTATTATAATATAATAATATAATGTATAATTAAATGTATAGCTATTTAGAAACTTAAAATAAAATGTCATTTATATATATATATATATATATATATATATATAATATTTTTTTTTACATATATTTAATAAATAAATTCTTTAACACTTGTTTCTTTGTAAAACAGAGATCTATTTTGTATCATATTTTTTGCCTATATGGGGGATGCAAACTTTTACACAAACCAGCTATTAACATCCATCAGGAAGTGATCGAGGAAGTGCCTGGTTACCTCCATCCTCGTTGATCCAGTAGAGAAAGAGATTCATTGTTCCGACCTCGGTGATCTGGTGATCGTCTCCGTACAGCCACAGGACCTGCTGACAGCCGAGGACAACCGCTTCGTACTGAGCGAATATGGAGGCTCCGTAATTTCTGAGTAAAAAAGAAAAAAAGTTCTGAATGGAAATAAAGGAATAGTGTGGCTTACAGGAAGTGCTGAGAAAGGAAAATCATCACAGAAATCATCACAGCGAGGTGGTGCGATGTGGCGGAGTTAGTGTTACCATGGCAACATAACAAAGCTGATTTTTTCCCTCTAACAGCATGCCCTCAGGTCTGTCATTCCTCATAATATTTTCTCTCTTTTTATTTCTTTTTTTTTATATCTTTTTCTCCTTCTTTGTTTCTTCCTTTGACTTTTTCTCCTCTCTTTCTTCCTTTTATCTTTGCTTCCTTCCTTCCTTCTTTTTTCCTTCCTCTTTTCTTTTATTCGCTTGTTTTACCTTGCTTTCTCCTTTCCTTTTCCCTCTCATATATGTTTCTTCCTTTTCTTTCTATCTTTTGGAACTTCTTTCTTTCTTTCTTTCTTTCTTTCTTTCTTTCTTTCTTTCTGTCTACCTCTTTTCTTTCACCCTACACTCCTACGACATGTAGTAATAAGCATTTCACTACACGTCATACTGTGTATGATTTTGTATGTGAAAAATAAAATTTGAATTTCTTTCCTTGTCTATCTTTTTTCTCACTTCCTTTTTCCTTTCTTCCTACACCTTTATACTTCCTTCAAAGCTTCTGAATCTTGATTCAAAGAATCGACTCTTTTCTGGGGATTTGATTCCTTCTTTGATTTGTTCATTTTCTGGTTCTTTTTTTGTTTTGTTTTGTTTTTTTTAGCTCTGAGTCTTATAGATAATATCTTCCAGATGTAATAATATATAATACTGGCCTTTGTTTTGTTTTATTTTAGTGGATTGTGACACATGTGGATTCATTTAAGATCGATTCGACAGCTGAATCATTATTTGGCGCTCGTACAATCGACACAATAGAGACAAGCAGCTGCTTCTTTACAGGAAATGGCCAAAGTATGTGCAAGTGTTTTTTGTGTGTGTGTGTGTGTGTGTTACTCTCACCCTCCCATTTTGCAGTCTCCCGTCCCTCCCTGCCAGGCCCTGATGTATTTGGAGTCGGCCCAGAGAGACACGGCCTTGTTTCCTGTGCTGAAGTAAGAGCCGACGGGGCTGAGGATCACGAAGAGCAAAGCACTGGAGGGTTTCTTCACACCTAATGAAGACTACACACACACACGCATACACACACACACACACACACACGCATACACACAGACACACACACACACACACGGGATGAGGTATGGGTTAGCATACATGGTTGGTTGCATAGGAATGGAACATGTGTACTTTCAGAATTTTTTTCACAAACGTTATCAGGAGACACCAGAGGAAGGTACGCTAACTTTAGAGACAAGGGAACACACTGAGAGTTTAAAGGCTGAAGTCTAAAGTCACACAGACGACATTCTCATGGGCAGTGAAACACAAAAAAGTGCTCTCTTTATCACCGGGAGAACATGAGGTCAAATCCTGAGGATGCCACAGAGATCTGTGGTCAGGAGCAAGAAGTGGGCGAGGCCTATTCTCATTCCCCTGTCAATCACAACAACACTAGCCAATCGTGGGCGTGTGTGAGCTTCGGTATGTGGAAGAGGGCAGATTGCAGAAAGAAAGAAAGAAAGAAAGAAAGAAAGAAAGAAAGAAAGAAAGAAAGAAAGAAAGAAAGAAAGAAAGAAAGAAAGAAAGAAAGAAAGAAAGAAAGAAAGAAAGAAAGAAAGAAAGAAAGAAAGAAAGAAAGAAAGAAAGAAAGAAAGAAAGAAAGAAAGAAAGAAAGAAAGAAAGAAGCATAAATAAAAAAGGAAAGAAGGGCGGAAGGACGGAAGGAGAAGATGCTTAAAAGAAAGAAAGAAAGGAAAGGAAGGAAGGAAGGAAGGAAGGAGAAGCTGCATAAAAGAAAGAAAGAAAGAGAGAGAGAGAGAGAGAGAGAGAGAGAGTACTTTATTGTGCTGGAGGTTGCGTCACTCACCTCTGTTCCCAGGAAGGTGGGGCGGATGTAGAGACTGGCCGAGTCTGAGTGAGGAACCCAGTCCTGATCCACTTCCACCAGTTTCCTGATACACTCCATCAACTCAGCACCATCAAAACTCTGAAACACACCAGAACACAATACACACAGTGTAAAGAACACACAACACACAGTGTAAAGAACACACACAACACACAGTGTAAAGAACACACACAACACACAGTGTAAAGAACACACAACACACAGTGTAAAGAACACACACAACACACAGTGTAAAGAACACACAACACACAGTGTAAAGAACACACACAACACACAGTGTAAAGAACACACAACACACAGTGTAAAGAACACACACAACACACAGTGTAAAGAACACACAACACACAGTGTAAAGAACACACACAACACACAGTGTAAAGAACACACACAACACAGTGTAAAGAACACACACAACACACAGTGTAAAGAACACACATAACACAGTGTAAAGAACACACACAACACACAGTGTAAAGAACACACAACACACAGTGTAAAGAACACACACAACACACAGTGTAAAGAACACACAACACACAGTGTAAAGAACACACACAACACACAGTGTAAAGAACACACACAACACACAGTGTAAAGAACACACACAACACACAGTGTAAAGAACACACACAACACACAGTGTAAAGAACACACACAACACAGTGTAAAGAACACACACAACACACAGTGTAAAGAACACACAACACACAGTAAACACAGTGTAAAGAACACATAACACACAGTGTAAAGAACACACACAACACACAGTGTAAAGAACACACACAACACAGTGTAAAGAACACACACAACACACAGTGTAAAGAACACATAACACACAGTGTAAAGAACACACAACACACAGTGTAAAGAACACACACAACACACAGTGTAAAGAACACATAACACACAGTGTAAAGAACACACACAACACACAGTGTAAAGAACACACACAACACAGTGTAAAGAACACACACAACACACAGTGTAAAGAACACATAACACACAGTGTAAAGAACACACAACACACAGTGTAAAGAACACACACAACACACAGTGTAAAGAACACACAACACACAGTGTAAAGAACACACACAACACACAGTGTAAAGAACACACAACACACAGTGTAAAGAACACACAACACACAGTGTAAAGAACACACAACACACAGTGTAAAGAACACACACAACACACAGTGTAAAGAACACACAACACACAGTGTAAAGAACACACAACACACAGTGTAAAGAACACACACAACACACAGTGTAAAGAACACACACAACACACAGTGTAAAGAACACACAACACACAGTGTAAAGAACACACACAACACACAGTGTAAAGAACACACAACACACAGTGTAAAGAACACACAACACACAGTGTAAAGAACACACACAACACACAGTGTAAAGAACACACAACACAGTGTAAAGAACACACACAACACACAGTGTAAAGAACACACACAACACAGTGTAAAGAACACACACAACACACAGTGTAAAGAACACACAACACACAGTAAACACAGTGTAAAGAACACATAACACACAGTGTAAAGAACACACACAACACACAGTGTAAAGAACACACACAACACACAGTGTAAAGAACACACAACACACAGTGTAAAGAACACACAACACACAGTGTAAAGAACACACAACACACAGTGTAAAGAACACACACAACACAGTGTAAAGAACACACACAACACACAGTGTAAAGAACACATAACACACAGTGTAAAGAACACACAACACACAGTGTAAAGAACACACACAACACACAGTGTAAAGAACACACAACACACAGTGTAAAGAACACACAACACACAGTGTAAAGAACACACACAACACACAGTGTAAAGAACACACAACACACAGTGTAAAGAACACACACAACACACAGTGTAAAGAACACACAACACACAGTGTAAAGAACACACACAACACACAGTGTAAAGAACACACAACACACAGTGTAAAGAACACACAACACACAGTAAACACAGTGTAAAGAACACATAACACACAGTGTAAAGAACACACACAACACACAGTGTAAAGAACACACAACACACAGTGTAAAGAACACACACAACACACAGTGTAAAGAACACACACAACACACAGTGTAAAGAACACACACAACACACAGTGTAAAGAACACACAACACACAGTGTAAAGAACACACAACACACAGTGTAAAGAACACACACAACACACAGTGTAAAGAACACATAACACACAGTGTAAAGAACACACACAACACACAGTGTAAAGAACACACAACACACAGTGTAAAGAACACACAACACACAGTGTAAAGAACACACAACACACAGTGTAAAGAACACACACAACACAGTGTAAAGAACACACACAACACACAGTGTAAAGAACACATAACACACAGTGTAAAGAACACACAACACACAGTGTAAAGAACACACACAACACACAGTGTAAAGAACACACACAACACACAGTGTAAAGAACACACAACACACAGTGTAAAGAACACACAACACACAGTGTAAAGAACACACAACACACAGTGTAAAGAACACACACAACACACAGTGTAAAGAACACACAACACACAGTGTAAAGAACACACAACACACAGTAAACACAGTGTAAAGAACACATAACACACAGTGTAAAGAACACACACAACACACAGTGTAAAGAACACACAACACACAGTGTAAAGAACACACAACACACAGTGTAAAGAACACACACAACACACAGTGTAAAGAACACACAACACACAGTGTAAAGAACACACAACACACAGTGTAAAGAACACACAACACACAGTGTAAAGAACACACACAACACACAGTGTAAAGAACACACAACACACAGTGTAAAGAACACACACAACACACAGTGTAAAGAACACACAACACACAGTGTAAAGAACACACACAACACACAGTGTAAAGAACACACACAACACACAGTGTAAAGAACACACAACACACAGTGTAAAGAACACACACAACACACAGTGTAAAGAACACACACAACACACAGTGTAAAGAACACACAACACACAGTGTAAAGAACACACAACACACAGTGTAAAGAACACACACAACACACAGTGTAAAGAACACACAACACACAGTGTAAAGAACACACACAACACACAGTGTAAAGAACACACAACACACAGTGTAAAGAACACACACAACACACAGTGTAAAGAACACACACAACACACAGTGTAAAGAACACACACAACACACAGTGTAAAGAACACACACAACACACAGTGTAAAGAACACATAACACACAGTGTAAAGAACACACACAACACACAGTGTAAAGAACACACAACACACAGTGTAAAGAACACACACAACACACAGTGTAAAGAACACACAACACACAGTGTAAAGAACACACACAACACACAGTGTAAAGAACACACAACACACAGTGTAAAGAACACACACAACACACAGTGTAAAGAACACACAACACACAGTGTAAAGAACACACACAACACACAGTGTAAAGAACACACACAACACACAGTGTAAAGAACACACAACACACAGTGTAAAGAACACACAACACACAGTGTAAAGAACACACACAACACACAGTGTAAAGAACACACAACACACAGTGTAAAGAACACACACAACACACAGTGTAAAGAACACACACAACACACAGTGTAAAGAACACACAACACACAGTGTAAAGAACACACACAACACACAGTGTAAAGAACACACAACACACAGTGTAAAGAACACACACAACACACAGTGTAAAGAACACACACAACACACAGTGTAAAGAACACACACAACGCACATTATAACACTGATATATTTATTGAAAGTTCCAAATAAAACAAAAACAGTTATTTTTCATCCACACAAATGTTTGTATCTTCAAAGTAAATGTTGATCTCAAACCCATTTCTGCTCTCTGAGATGCTCCGAGTGCTTATTCATCTAAAAAGCAGCTCAGATTTGATCTTCAAGCAGTAAAATTCAGTGTAAGGTTCTCCAACAGAGGGAAAAACACACGTCTAAAACACACTGAAAGCCGACAGACTCGTTTTATATCAGACTCACAGCCTGAACATCATTCATTAGTTTCTACTGATTAAAAAATATCTCAGGAGTCCATGTCTGTTCCACTGTTCGGCTGGTAAAAATAAAAGGGTTAAATGTCTCTGTCTGTGACGCAAGTGGAGATTTCTCACTGCGGTTTATTTGTGTAATCGCGTCTGCATTACGCAGTTTTACCAAACTCTGTGTTTGTACAGTTTACACAACCTGCATGATTAACCTGAGTATAAAAAATAGCCTTGATCCTTGATATAGGACGTAAGCAGTTGTTGGCTGAGTTACTACAAAAAAAGAGAGAGTGAGAGAGAGAGAGAGAGAGAGAGCGGGGGGAGAGTGGGGGGGGTAAGAGGGCAATAGATAGATAGATAGATAGATAGATAGATAGATAGATAGATAGATAGATAGATAGATGGGGAAGGAGGGAGGGAGGGAGGGAGGGAGGGAGAGAGCGAGAGAGAGAGAGAGAGAGAGAGAGAGGGAGAGAGAGATTAATCACTAATATGTTGTCATCAATGTACTTAATGACTGACTAGTTGAAGTGGAAAAGTTCTTTATCTTGTTTATTAAGCTTTTATTAAATTACGGTTTTTAATACAAAAACGTAAACAGAGCATTTTTCCTTTAACTCCTGACTGCAGTTCCAGCATTTTACTGTAACACAGCTTCTGCACAGCATGTGGAATCATTTAATAAAATGAATGTGTGTTAGTTAACCAAGAGAACAACCAGGTATCTAGGTATCATAAAACCTCATAAACTTTACCTGTAACAAGCTGCAAGAATGAAACTTTTCAGCGAAGAGTACCTTATTCAAACTTCTAACTCAATTCATCATCATTTCTTCTGCTCAGATGGATAAAACCTTTTCCCATCAGTGGAACGGAAATGGACCTACGGGACGTTTTTATTCAATGTAAACAAATGAACAATGCTCTGTCTGAGAGTTGGCTTTCAGTGTGTTTTAGACGTGTGTTTTTCCCTCTGCTGGAGAAATTTTACTGCTTGTAGATCAAATCTGAGCTGCTTTTTAGATGAACAAGCACTCGGAGAACATCTCAGAGAGCAGAAATGGGTTTGAGATCAATATTTACTTTGAAGATACAAACATTTGTGTGGAAAAAACAAACCTGGAACTTTTCTATGAATATATCGTCCCTAGTGGTCTAGAGAAAAACAGAAATCCTTCTGAAACACTACAAAGTCCTGAGTGTCTACTTTCATATGAGCTTCATATTAACCTCCACTGTGGAGTGGAACACGACAAAGACACTCAATCATCAATATGGACACGAGTGTGTGAAACAGAGACAGGAAGCACTCACAGGTAGACAGGCTCTGTGTGCAGACTTTAACATACGCTCCATGTTCAGCATGGGCCTGAAGAGACGCACTCGGTCATCCCGCCCCCGATACGCCTTCATGCCCTCGAACAACTACAAACAGAACACGTCATCATGCGTGTAAACAAACAGTCAAGGGCATGGATAACAGATCAAAGATCTTTTTTGTTTTTGCTCTCTGATGCAAAATATGCAACAAACTCTGTGTGTGTGTGTGTGTGTGTCTGTGCTTGTGTGTGTGTGTATGTTAGCTCACACACCTGCACAGCGTAATGAAGGGCGGAGCAGGCAGGATGAAGGCTCAGGTTTCCAAATGGCTGAATCTGAGGTTTTTCCCAGCCTCCTCCACTGCTCCACTTGATGAGCAGCATGTGGTCAGTGAACACGGTGCCGAAGGACAGGTTCTCCGATTCAGGTTTGGGTTTCCGGGTCTCACACAGCTGGACCACCGTGTCTGCTGCCTGAGAGAAAAGGAGCCAAGAAAAAGAATCATTTTAAACTGTGGACACCAAAATCTACAACAGAATAACTACAGAATAATATCGATGGTCTGTCACCAAAACTGGAAAACTGCAATGAATTTGTGACACATTAGTAATAGTATTAGATATCTTTTTACCGCAGAAAATATCATATCATTGATATTACCTGAAATATGAAACACGCTCTATAAAGAAATTTCATTAAATTATGCTTGGACCCCATAAATCGCTGCTTGTGTCTAGGGGGCCAAGCACTAACACTTTTTATTTTCTTTAGAATATTTCTTCTACTTTTTCTCTGCTAAAATGGATCCACAGGATTTCACTATTTTGCAATCACAAACCTGAACAAAAAATCGAGCGACATTTTGTGAATTTTTCAAAATGGCTGCAGATTTTCCTCAGATTCGGGCCGAGGCACGTCGTGTGACGTCGTCACGTATACGGACAAAACCCTCTACCGTTCACATGTGAACTTTATTACATATGTGTGTTCACTGGTAGGAGTTTAAAAGAAGAATCCTGTGCTTTCCGGGAAAAATAAAATAAAATAAAATAAAATAACACAAAAATCTCATGTTTTCTGGGTCGCACAATTAAAAAATTACAAAAAAAAGAGAAAAAGAAAATAATATAATTAGCATATATTATTAGCAACAATATTTCACCTTATATAATATTTCACCTTTCACCTAATATTTCTCAGACATCAAGATAAATCCTGAAGAACAGAAACTGTCTGGTTTTAAAACAAACAATTACGCCTTTTACTTTTTCCTTTTCTTTCACTAAAACCTAGCAGCATAAACGCACTCAGTTACGTAAACAGTGAATAAATGCCTTAAGTCAGATCTCAGGATGAACTCGAGTGTTAATAACAGTCCTTTTATATAATGGTCTCAGTTTCGGTACTAAGTGTAGTGTATCTTTCGTAACTGCTACTTTAAGCGCTAAATTCTAAAGCTCTTGGTCTTTAACCATCTCACTGTAAATACACTAGATCCAGTGTTTCATGCCTCGTAAACTGCATTGGCTCACCAGTGAAGCAATAAAAAATCCAGTATACAGGTAGAGTTGTATTAGGAAAACAGAGGCGGCTTTGTGTTCTCAACGAGTTTGGAATATTTTAGTTTTTCCTTTTTTTTCCACGCCGACGGTCAGGTAAACTCAACAACCGAATGCTGGATAACTGAAGCATTAAATCAGGTGTTAATAGGTTAAATATTTACCTCACAGTCCCATTTAGCTCAAATAAAATAACCTCTATACCTTCTTGAAGAGCTTCCGAAAATAGAGGTGAAATGGTTCTGCGAGGTACAATTAAGGTGGTTATTAGTTTGTCTCTGAGTAATTGGTGTTCCTGCTGGTTTCAGGTCGTCCTGCAGCTCTTTTTAATTGACTGCTTGGATCTATCTTACCTTTCTTATCATTAATCTGAGAGCGCAGTGTGAAATCTCACCTGGTGCGTCTGACTGAGGCAGTGTGTGTCCTAGGGACTCTTAGCTTTTTCTCAGATAATTTACAATATTACACTTTAACATACAGTGGAACCTCAACATACAAATTTAATTTGTACTGGAGGCGAGTTCCTAAGGTGAAAGTGTTTTGCGAAATTAATTTTTCCATAAGAAATAATGTAAATGCAGATAATCTGTTCCAGCCACCCAAAAATATTAGCAATATTCCCAGTATGAAGCGTATGTAAACTGTATGGCTGCTTACAAAGAACTGACCCAAGCCAAGCATTCCATGTCAAGGCTCCTCACAGGAAGTCGTGAAACCAAGCCTGGGCAAAAAATAGAACAGACCACCCATGGCACCAATCTGCCAACAAAAAAACACCCAAAAAATCATCTAGCTTTTGAACACATGCCGAAGGCAACGTTGGTATCGTGGGTTAACTCTTTCCAAACAGCTTTCACTGACTGAAAACAAATTCATAAAATGCATAAACTTGGCTTCACTTGGCTTTCCACGGATGCAAATAAGTTTTGAACGGCTCCCGGACGTACGCGCAACATTCGTTCATATGCCAAAAATGCTTGGTATGCTGATGCAAAATTTCTTGCAAAATTTCAGTTCTTAAGGTGAAAATTCATAAGGGAGGGCGTTTATATGCCAAGGTTCCACTGCCATTTTAAAAATGACCTCTCTGGAAATCATGTGATATCGTAGTCTCACTCAATTTTGAATGAATAAAACAGCGCCGCGAGGCTTAACAAGTTAACGCTAGCTAAACCAAATAATCTAAAATCCTCTGTCGCCATCTCTGGTGTCAAAGCGTACATAGCAAACTGTCGAAAGATCTTATGCCGCTAAGCCCATTTATTAACAATACCAAGGGAAAAGTTATAAAACTAGATAACCATCACCAAAAACTAAGTGGATCTTTCAAATCTTCTGTGGATAGAAGTAAATGGGATGATAAAAGCTGGACAAAAATGACACACAGCCCTGGTTAGGCATGCTGATTTACCTGCACATAAATTAGCTCTGGAAACTCCACTTCAGCTGAGCCAACAAAAATGTACGACCAAAGCTGAAGCAAAACAAGACGAAGCTCTTCTGTTTTTAATTAATAATGACTTTATTTGAATTGTTTGAGAGCTCAGACTTATTAGTTCTAGTACAGGACTCTACAATGTGAAATGATCTCTGCTGAGGACGATTCGTTTATACATTTTAAATAGTTTTCATGAATTTTCGGACAGAGAGGGTTTAGGACTTTGCTTTGGCACTGTAGCTGCTTCCATGTGATCGTTGCTTAATAATATTTTCCCTGAGAAGTTTCACCATGATTGCTACACCACTGTGTGAAATCTGCCCCATAGCAATGTCTTTCATAATGACACCAGATTTATTTTTCTTTGACCCTCACACACACACACACACACACACACACACACACACATAGACTGAAAAAGAAAAGCTCACAGAATTTACTTTTAAATGCATGCCTATGTTCCAGGAAAATTGAATCGCGTAACATTAACAGATTCATTCATTTTGAATGTGAGCTGAGAATCGAACCCACAACACTAGTGTTTCACGACAGATGCGCTATAGAACCACTGTGCTGTTAAATGCAAGACTCTAGTTACTGTATAGTTTAGCACCAACATCACATCAGCACCAACATCCTCATGAGATGTAACTGCTTTACCTTAATAATACATGAACTGATCACGCTTCACTCATCATCATTCAATCTTGCCATTACAAACGTCTTCAAATTAAGCTTAGTATACATTTATGGCATTTGGCAGATGCCCTTATCCACAGCAACTTACGTTTGCTTATTATATAACTGAGTAGTTAAGGGGGCCTTGCTCAAGGGCCCAACGGTGGCAGCTTGCTGGTCCCAGGATTTGAGCTCACAATCTTCTGATCAGTAGTCCAATGACTAAAACACTGCACTAACACTTCCATAATATTATTATAATTATAGGGAATATTTTTTCTTCAATCAGACTGTCAGGACTGAGGAACTGAGAGAGACAGGATTCAGGGGCTGTGTGGGAGCTGTGAGGGAAAGATGGCAAAAACAGGACTACACAGGATCCAAAATGGGTTAAATCCAGGATACATGGAAATGAAAGCATCAGGAATTTGGCCGACACAAACATACAAAATATATACTATACTATCTGCTACTACTGTTCAACTGGTTCCTCTATCTCTCAGGGTACAAGGTCGATATCCATCAGGATTTTCTCTTTCCTGGCACCGAGGTGGTGGAATGAACTTCCTCTAGACAGCTGAGAACACTCACTGTCTTCAAACGATAAGTGAAGATCTACCTCTTCCTGAAATACTTAAACTAGCTCTTCTTTTCCCCGGTTTGTGTGCTATATTGCCTCCCAACAGAGTTTTAGCCTGGGAGAAAATAATGACAATGATATCCTCAGGAAATAATGATATCCTCAGCCTGTGACCTAGTGAACCAGGATTGATGAATTCATTGATATAGACTTCAAAGCTCTTATGCACATCACTCTGGATAAGAAAGCTGTTGAGAAAGAGTCAACCCACAATACCAACGTTGCCTTCAGCATACGTTCAAAAGCTAGGTAATTTTTGGGGCGTTTTTTTTGGTGACAGATTGGTGGCATGGGTGGTCTGTTCTATTTTTAGCCCAAGCTTGGTGGCACGACTTCCTGTGAGGTGTCTTGACATGGAATGCTTGGCTTGGGTCAGTTCTTTGTAAGCAGCCATACAGTTTACATACGCTTCATATTGGGAATATTGGTCATATTTTTAGGTGGCTGGAACAGATTATCTGCAGTTACATTATTTACATTTACATTTATCTATTACATCATTAATTCATTTCGCAATAAACATTTTCACCTTTAGAAAGAAATGGATTCCACTGTATAAACTGAATATGTACTATACTTAATGTTGGAAACTATCTGTGCACACATCAACCATTCATGCAAGCAGAAACAGATATGTGGAATGTCCAAATCCTCACATCTCTTGTGAATTCTGAGACCATGGCGTTGTTAGCATTTTCCTGCCTTGTAATCATCTATCCGAGTCTGAGACAGAGTCGCTGCGAGAAAAAGCAGCTTGATTGGCAGGGCTTAGGCAGATCCGAGAAAGTGGATCCACTCAAGACAGCGCTTTTATCCAGCCATCAGAAAAAAGGGGGGAACATAGTGCATACATTCCAGCTATAATTCCTTCCTTAAAGGAGCTTTAAGAGGCCCCTCAGGCTGCGGTGGAAACGCCATGACGAGCTCACAGTTGGACTAAACCAAAAACCAGTCTATAAGGGGAAGCTTTTGTGTTCTCACTGAAGAGGAAGATTTTTCACACAGGCAAGTGCTGAATCATGTAAACTGTCTCACTTTTATTACATCATTAAAACTTGGGGGGAAAAAGTCTCATGCACGATCCATGCACTGTGTATTCCCAAGTATCTCTGAAACAGTATGCAGTTACAAAGGCACACACATGGATTAGATTAGCGACGTTACCTTAAAGCTAGCCACATCATGACAGGTAGAATTTTCGTCTTGGACCTGCGAAGAAAGAAAGCTAATATCATCAAAATATTCCTTCATAGTCTCAGAGTAAAATCTTAGTAATATTGCAGGTAATGTAAGGTAATTTTATTAAAAACTTGCTAATGTTAAATCATGCTAATACTGTGTAAGAGTTAGCATAAAGTCAAATAATGTAGCATTACACTAGTTAGCAGATAGAACTGTGTGGTATTATAGATAGCGCTATAGTGACAATATCATAAATACTTTAGAGTTTTGTAGTATGTAGAGTAGTGTGATGTACCTTATTAAAATTATGGTAGTCTTTTAATAACTATACAGTGTTATAGTTTAACTATGGTATTATGGTATTAGGTTACTACCATGGTAGATGTAGTTACCATGTAGTATGGTTAACATAAAGAACTATAAGGTAGGAAAACCAGGGTATTATCAAAGTTACTATGTATATGGTATATGGTGACAGAATTATCATGAGTGCTATAGTATATATCATATGAGTGATAGTAGTGTTAGTGTGAGGTAAAGGTAATAGTACAGCTCTGAGATACTAAACCAGGATGGTAGAACTAACAAAAACATGGATGAGGTTCCATTTTCAGTCTGGTTCCTCTCAAGGTTTCTTCCTTTATAACATCTCAGGGAGTTTTTCCCTTGCCACTGTAAGTCGCCTCAGGCTTGCTTATTAGGGATAAAAACAAATACATTTAAATATAAGCCCTTTGAGTTGTATACTTTCTTATATTCTGTAAAGCTGCTGTGAGACAATGTTCCATTGTTCAAAGCACTATACAAATAAAACTGAATGGAATTGCAGTATGGTATTGAGTACGCACTGCCGTTAAATATTACAATAATGCATCATGAAGTATCATAGGAGACTCCTGTGAGTATTGTAGTCCCCACAGTGAAGTCATGGCTCTAGTATAGTGCACATGAGGATGTACAGTAAAATGTGATAGTGTTGTTGTTGTAGTGAAGTATAATAGTAAAGCCGTAGACGTAATATAGAAAACCTGAAGTATTATAGCAGTATTATATTAAATACTAGCATGAAATGTTGTATAGTTAATGCTACGTACCGTAGTTACGATTTAACAGTACTATAGTGAGCATGACGCATCATAGTTATAGTAATAGTATTATAATACTCTAGAGTATTATAGTAAAGCAAAGGCTTTTATATTGAGTATACCATACAGGTAGTAATTTTATTTTATTTTTTAAACTTTTTGTTTAATTTATATAATTTAACCATAGTAGTATTTTAGTTAGCATGAATGACAATTGGAAAGTCATAGCATAGTATTATATTTATAGTTATAAAGTAATAAACTAAAACAATTTTAGTATTATAGCATCTTTAATTAGCATAATAACTATCCTATATACCATTGCTCTATTACTTTATACTTATTATTATACTGCCATGGATTAATTAGAGAACTTCATAGTAACTGTACTATTATTATGGCTTTACGCTGTTAGTTCATGCTCACTACAATACTGCCATGGATTTAGTTCAGTACTCCATAGTAACTAAATTAGCATGTACTTCTGAGTCAGTGGATTTCGGTGTAATGTTTAATGAAGTGAAGTGAGAGTTGAGTAAAATGAGTGAACTTTATTTGAGGATTGACTGATAAGTAGATTTGTAACGTCTATTATTTGATTTGTATTTACCTTGGCTAATGTCTGTATAGATCATATCCTCGTATCATTGTTTCTGGGAATCAAACTCTTACCTCAGACCCAAAGCTAAAACCCAGTGTTTGGTAATGAATGGCCTTGCACAGTCTTCTTACACATATCAGGGTTTTTTTTTCCTTTTTCAGGAATGCGTCTCGGGTTAACAGAGATCAGTAATGAACCGTGACGCTCTTTCATTGTTCACCACAAAGAGCCGGCTTAGGGCCTCACACCTCTCGCATTCTCCTTCATGAATATATTAAGCGCACCAGGTAAGCAGGCATTGTCAGGGCTAATGTATAGCTGATGCTGGAAAATGCTGTACAGAAGGTTTACACTAGAGCTTAGTGTATTAATATGTGGAAGAAATAACATAATGACAATACTACAATACTGCCACTGATTTACTCTAGTATGTTTTAGTAACAATAATAATTTACTATATTACTTAATGCTTACTATAATACTGCCATGGATTAATTATAGAATTGTGTAGAACTCATAGAACTTTAATACTACAATGGCTTTACTTTATTGCTTTATATTCACTATAATACTGTCATGTTTTTAGTAAAGTATCCCACAGTAACTGTAATACTATCAGGGCTTTACTCTATTACTTCATGCTCACTAAAATACTACTATGGCTTTACTATATTGTTTCATACTTCAAATACTTCAAACTTCATGTTTCAATCTATTACTTCATACTTACTTTATACATACTATAATACTTCCATGGATAAATTATAGAAGTTCATAATAACTATAATAGTACCATGGCTTCACTATATTATGCTTTATTTGATTATACTTTACTATATTTTTTACTATATTTTTTCATACTCGCCATAATACTATTATGGTGTTACTATACTACCTTATACTCACTATAATAGTGCCATGGTGTTACTATAATACTTCATACTCACTATAATAGTGCCATGGTGTTACTATAATACTTCATACTCACTATAATAGTGCCATGGGGTTACTATAATACTTCATACTCACTATAATAGTGCCATGGGGTTACTATAATACTTCATACTCACTATAATAGTGCCATGGGGTTACTATAATACTTCATACTCACTATAATAGTGCCATGGGGTTACTATAATACTTCATACTCACTATAATAGTGCCATGGGGTTACTATAATACTTCATACTCACTATAATAGTGCCATGGGGTTACTATAATACTTCATACTCACTATAATAGTGCCATGGTGTTACTATAATACTTCATACTCACTATAATAGTGCCATGGTGTTACTATAATACTTCATACTCACTATAATAGTGCCATGGGGTTACTATAATACTTCATACTCACTATAATAGTGCCATGGGGTTACTATAATACTTCATACTCACTATAATAGTGCCATAGTGTTACTATAATACTTCATACTCACTATAATAGTGCCATGGGGTTACTATAATACTTCATACTCACTATAATAGTGCCATGGGGTTACTATAATACTTCATACTCACTATAATAGTGCCATGGTGTTACTATAATACTTCATACTCACTATAATAGTACCATGGTTTTAAAATATTACTTAATATTAATTATAATGCTGCCATGTTGTTAATATACAAATTCATATTCACTATTATACTGCCATGGTTTAACTATACTCCTTCATATTCACTATAATACTGCCATGGTTTTTAATATACTATTTCATACTCACATTAACACTGGCATGGGGTTATTATACTGCTTCATACTCAATATAATACTTCCACGGAATAGATTTCTATATATAGACGGTTTGCTCCCCGAGCAAACAACACTGCAATGTCCTTGACATACTTCTTTCTTTTTGTAAATCAGCCTGAGTAGATGGCAAGCTCCAGAATATCACTAATAAACACACATAAATGGTGTTCCTTTAAAGTTGGGACATCACATATTCATATATCTAGCATATCCTGCTTGATTTTCAGTGCATGAGCTGCTGCAGTGCTTTTACGGAAACATGTAGCAACTTTTCTAACCTTCTAACCTTAATCATAGGAAGGCATTTAAATGCTACATCCTTCTTGGTTGCAAGGTTAAGAATGTATGCAAAGCATCCAATATCTGGCCCCATAGGTCATAGATGGATCTTGCCAACATCTACTCTGTCACTACACTCATCACTGCATCAGCCAAATGACTAATTTTCCTTTTTCTCTTTGAGTGCCTGCTTAAACACAGGAGGCAATGTTTGCAGTTTTGCTCTCACCTGCGCTGGTATCAATACCCAGGTGATGACAGCGTAGACAACTCTTCATTTTGGACGCTGTCTATTGCATTGAGAATACGGCACATGTGTCGAGTAATGCTTACAAACAGGCACTGTTTTGTCGACATTTTTTTGACCATCGCTGTTGTAACTAATCGCAACTCCAACTTCTTCCCAGGCAGGAGACTTACCCGATGGACACAATATGGACACAATATGGACACTCTCATGGGTTTAGTGCAGTGCATCATTCTTATTATAACTATCTCATGGGTTTAGTGCAGTGCATCATTCTTATTATAACTATCTCATGGGTTTAGTATAGTGCTTCATACTCACTACAATACTCTCAAAGGTTTAATATAGTGCTTCATTCTCACTATAATATCATCACAGGCTTTAGTCACAGTACATCATTCTCACTATAATACTGTCAGGGGTTTAGTATAGCACATCATTTACACTATAATACCATCATGGGGTTTAGTATAGTACATCAGTCTCACTATAATAACATTACAGGGTTTATTATAATACTTCAATCTTACTATAATACTCTCAGGAGTCTAGTATAGTACATCATTCACAGTATAACACCATCACAGGGTTTAGTATAGTACACCAATCTCACTATAATACTCTCAGGGGTTTAGTATAGCACATCATTTTCACTACCCATATTTACTGGTCCCTTTCAGGAAAAAAAAAAAAAAGCTTTCATTAAATTTTCTTACATTTAAATGTAAAATGGTGTTTTTATTCAAAGTTCTATATGTTATTTCTTTACCCTGTTTGCCTATGATTTCATGTGAATGAATAAAAAAAATGTGAAACCGGTGAATCTTATCTGAAAATAAACATAGGGTAAAAATAAATCATTTCGTACATCTCCATACAACATATTTCTCCTATAAGGGACTTGAACACCAGGAACTTGATCTGGAGTAGATTAAAAATAAAACATGCCACGTGTTTCAGCTTCCTTGCCTACTACCAGGGGCGGAGGTAAGCAGCCGCTTAGGGCCCCGGGGAATTACGGGGCCCCGACCAATACCAAGAAGCCTATATAAATCATATAGTATTTATTACTTTTCTATCATATATTGTATGGTCTGCCTATAACCATTAAGATTTTAACGTTACGATTACATCTTTTCAAATGCGGGCCCCACCCATGATTCATGTTGCTATTGTACTGCACATGCGCGAGATTCCCATACATGGAATCGCTTAGGGCCCCCAAATCACTAAGTCCACCCCTGCATACTACAGCCTATTTAAACTGCCATACTCTTGCAATATTGCTGTATCCGAAAGCATACACCGAAAAACGAGTATTTATACTGAGGTAAAGAACTCTGCTGAAGCACTTCCTGGACTATAGATATATAAATAACAATATAAACAACCGTCTACACTCTCCTGCTGTTATAATGAAAGGTTTCTGAAATGTTCCACCCTCGTTGTGAAATTACAGTGTATAAAATAAAGCTGAATACTTTTTAGGGAAGAAATAAAAATACCTTGACCTAGTTGCATACGTATGAACACCCCTAAACTGATATTTTCTTGAAGCAGCTTTTGATGCTATTACACCACTCAGCGTTTCTAGGTAAAAGTCTATCAGCATCTATCATCTGGTTATAACCGATCACCCTCAAGGTGTGTTTCTCATGGTGTGTTTTCTAAGATGCTCATTGTGGTCATTATTTGAGCTCATTCTCTTCTGACCTCTCTCACTGACAAGACCTGCAAGAACTGGACCTTGTTGTTGTTGTTTCTCCCTTATCCATTCTTTTTAAACTCTAAAGTCACTCAAAAATACCGCTCTTCTGACTGTCTGAATGAGCAGGGGTGGTGGTGTTTCCGAATAAAGTGCCCAGTGAGTGTGTGTGTGTGTGTGTGTGTTTATACACACGCCTCCTACAGCCTTAGAGCACTTTCACAGCAGATGAAGGGCAGAAATACGAATAGCCAAAAAAAAAATACATTATATGACATGCAGAATAAAGAATAATAATTATTCACACACGTTTAGATACATGCATACGTGTCAATGTCCGAAAAAGCAGCACGCCTCAGTAGAGTGACCTAACGTTTCTGACATACTAGTGACTATGGAAGTAGTCCACGTGTCTATTTTTATCCCGCTATATATGTCTCCTCCATCTTCTCCCAGCTGAATTATTATTAGAAAGCATGGAATAATCTGCAGAATGGAGCCCTGTGTCTCATTCAGGCATGACGCAAAACCTGGATTCCTTTATTAAATGTAATAAAATGCTCTTCAATACACAGCCTGCACGAGCACAGCACAAGCACTGAGACTGAGACTAGAGTCCCGCCTGCACGTGACGCCGGGATAACGCTAGATCTCCCTAATCCGCTATTCGGTAAACACATGACCGAGTGTGTGTGTGTGTTTCAGGTTTGAAAAAAAACCCAGAGTGTCATGTTTGGGATCGTCTGATCGTGCAGGGTGATAATGATGAAGAATGAAGAGTTTACCTGAGGAGACCGCGCGCTCGCTGAAACGCTCGCCATGATGGAGGTGCGCAATGGAGGCGCGAGCTCGGAGCGATTATACACCACTGTACACACACACACACACACACCGACACACACACACACACACACTCCCTCTCTGGCGCTTTAAAAAACGCACGCGAGCATTAAATCACCAAAAACAAGGTCAAGCACACACGATCCAGCGAGTCAGAGCTGTGCATGCACGATCTGCACACAGAGAGCAGACTTCACGGTTTTTCCTTCACGTTTGAGATTTATCCTGGTTTTCTCCTCCTCCTCCTCCTCCTCTTTTTTTCCCTTCTTCTTCCAAAAAACATTTTTTTCCCTTCATGTGCAAACAATTACACACTTCCATTGCCATTCCTGCACACACACATATATAACTCCTAAACAAAACGCTCAACAGCACATATATCTCACGCAGAGCATACACAAGATGAACAGAGCACCATTTTGGGGAGCAATTTTATTAGGTACATTTCCAGCTCCCTATGTGTGTGAGGGGTCGCGGACCAACTGGTCCACACAACAACTTGGCACAGGTTTTATACCCCTCCCGGACGCAACCCTGCCATTTTATCCAGCACTACATCCAGTGGCTGGGGTTTGGGCACTTGCTGGGAATCGAACCCGAGTTTTCCGCATAGTATGCGAGAAACCTACCGCCAGTGCCCGTTCCAGCTATACCCTTAGGCATATAAGAATGCACGCATACATGATTGTACAGTTTAAACCGGATTGTTGAATAGTTATTCGCTTCCTGTTAAAGTTCCAAGCAGCAGCATGTGGATTTTAAAGAAGTAGTGGCTTTGGAATACATTTTCGAGGATGTCGGGATGCTGAATAAAAAAAATAATAAACTGATGAATGTGAGGTTTCAGTGCATTTCTTTAAGAGGCAGTGTGGGTGTTCAAAATATGTCGTGTGAAAGGGACAATTTACAATTAACTGAGCTTGATTTATTGGTAAGGAAATAAAAGTTCACACAAAAGATGATCGTTCATTTTTAATGAGAATGGTGACTTTCGGTGACAAGATCGAGAGTGAGCGCTGGAGACTAGATGTGGAGTGGTGTTGGCTTTTGAACAAAGTGGTTAATGTCGTCTTGAGTCGTTGAACAGAAGATTGGGGTTCAAGCCCCAGCACTGCCAAGCTGCAACTGTTGGGCTCTTGAGCAAGGCCCCCATCCTACCATGCTCTAGGTGTGCTGTATCATGGCTGACCCTGTGCTCTGACTTCGAAGGATGGGATATGCGAAGAAAGAATTTCACTGTGCAGTAATGTATATGTGACAATTAAAAACAACTTAAAATGTGGGCGTGTCCGCGATGCGACAACTTTGAGAAAGTTTTGAACTTTATGCAAATATGGAGCAAGCTGGTGCACCAATAGGAGCGAAGACAGCAGAGATCACGTGATCCGTGTCTGCTTCTCCCTTTTTATCTCATATGATTGGATGCAGATAAACTCCGATGCTGAATTTTTATACACAAATGACAAAACTCCGATTTGCATAGATATCTGCGACCAGATACTATGGCAACCAGGAGTGGGACCGCCCACTTGCAGCGATAACATCACTATATATGTGAAGAACTCAGCTTTAGTGTTTAATACCAGATCTACACTTTTTTTTTTATCTTCCTCCTTGTGAACTTTATCAGCTGTTATCTTCACATCTCTAGACTCACAGACAGTGTTGGGGAGTAACTAGTGACATGTAACAGCGTTACGTAACTTAATTACAAAATAAATGTAACATTAACTCGTTACAGTTACTTAGAAAAATATGTAATTAAAATTACAGTTACTTATGAAAATGTTAAAGATTACAAATAGAGTTACATCTGAATATTTTCTTTAAAAAAAAACCTAGTATATGTTGAATAAATATTAATTTGTTGTTATAGTTTGTTAAAGCGGTGCTATTCTGATTGGTTCTCTGGTTTGAATTTGCGGCGCGTCTGCCAATTACATTAATCCACATTGCTAATGGGCTAATGCACTGTCCGAGAGTTACCACCATGGCGAGTGATAAAAATGCATTTCAGCTGCTCTGTGGAAAAAAATCCACTAAAACGCGCCTGCGCGTTCATCGAGCCCATAGTGTACTCAAGACCTGTATTCAAAACATTCAGAACAAATTAGCTAGTCTGCTAGCCATGGGCGTCGCTAGGCCATTTTAAAGCCCCCCTAAAATTCTGCGATTGTTCATAAACTCCACACGAATTAGTGATCTCCTCAGTCCCCTTTACATTTCATATGAAAACGGCGGTTCTTCGGCTCCTCCCGTCTTTCAGCGCGTTCTTCAATCCGCAAACCGCGGCGTCACAGAGCGAGGATCAGAGGAGTGTGTGTGCGTGTGTGTGACCAGGAAGACTCGTATTTGGCTTGTTCAGTACTCAAATGTTATACACATCTATGCAATACAGTGGAATGCTGCATTAAGTTTACCATCCTACCCTGTTAGTCAAACCTTTATTTATTTATTTATGTATTATTTGTTTACTATTATACCCTCACTGGGGGCTGAGCCCCCTTAAATGAAAATCCTAAAATCGTCCCTGCTGCTAGCTACCTTTAGCAGGCACACTTCTATTTATGAACCCTTTGACAGAAAATATATATCTCACACTTTTCCTCCTTGTAAATGTCTTGGTAATGTCAGATCTAATATAACTTAGTTATTTTAGCACTGTAGCGTACATTATGATGACTCTTTTCAGATTATGTTTTTTTTTCCCAAGGCATTGTTACTTGCCAGTGTGTCCTGTCATAGCTATGCAAAGATTTGATTCCTAAAACAGTATTAAACCATTTTTGTTCTGAAGTCTGGTTTTTGTGGCTGTGCCTAAAATGAAATTGATTAATTGAAGTGATGAAAAGATTTAAAATTCTAACAGTAAACAGAGTTGAGTTCTACTGTAAGGTTAACCCTGCCTGGGATAAATGTTTGGAAATGATTTAGTTGAAAATATCCATTAGAAACTTAAAAGTAATCCAAAAGTAATCAAAGGTAATCAGTTACTTTACTTTCATAAAGTAATTGAAAAGTTACACTACTTATTTTAAACAGAGTAACCTGTAATGTGTAACCTATTACATTTCCAAAGTAACCTACCCAACACTGCTCACAGATTAGCAGACTGACTTTCGCATGAGTCTGATCTGTTACCATAGTAACCAATAAAATGTGATTAAACTAAGTATTGTCTATCTCTGTTGCAATTGATTTTTCAGTAATCGCAATATTGACCCTTTTTTATTAACATCATTTTACCATAGCTATTCATTTCCATTCAAATTCCTGCGCACATGAGTCGACACATGAAAACGAATCCTTTTACGAAGAACCGATTCTTTCGCGAATCGTTCGTCCGTCGCGGCACGTGCGACCCGCACAGGTTCAGGGCCTATTTACGGCTTGTTTTAAAAAGCGCACGTGAACTTCTCAAGCGTCCGACACGCAAACGCGTTTTGAGCTCCTGTGATTTGTTGTCTGATTAATTAAAAATTAAAAAAAAAAATTCTGATCTGACTTTTCCTTAAGGTTTTCCAGACTAGCGTTAAAAAGGCAAGTATGGAGCAAATTCTAAGCAGATTTTTTTTTAAAGCTGGAGTTCTGAGAACGTTGAGCTTCTCTGAAACGTGTGCATGATGAGTAGGTAGTGATTTAAGAGCAATGCTGCCAGATTGCATTTATTGTGTGTGTGTGTGTGTGTGTGTGTGTGTGTGTGTGTGTGTGTGTGTGTGTGAGAGAGTGTGTGTGAGAGTGAGAGAGAGAGAGAGAGTGAGAGTTTTTTTTAAGTGACCTTCACCTATAATTTAAGGTTTCCTTTTTATTGTTTTCCCCCTTTTTTAACATCCTTATGGGGTTTTTTTGGTATTGTTTTGCACAGAAAGTCATTTCTCTGACATTGTGACACAGATCTGATTTATTTCCTTTATTCCTGCTTTGTCATCACAGGCTGAGAAGAATTTATATTATTTTAAAACTAGTGCACTTCCTGAAGTTGGAGCAAAGAACACATGATTCTGGTTATTTCCTCTGCAATTATTGTGTTGTTGGGGTTGTTTTTTTTTTTTGGTATTAAAGCCTTTAATTTTGCATATCTTCAGAGGAAACTTTTTTTTAATGCTATCCTGCAGTTTTTTTTGTGTTCCTCTGCACATAGACACTGAGACAATTTTTCATCTGGACTGTCCTCTGTGTGACTGTCCTCTGTGTGAACCCCCAAATGATGAATTTTGGCCAAAGAACCGTGTCCAATAACAATAAGAACTTCAGAATTAACAGGAAAACACTTCAGATATGTTTTGAGATCTTTTTAAATCCTTCTAAAGAACCTTAGGAATTGGAATGTAGTCCATATCAGATGTGGAAAAAAAACCTAATCAAAAGGATGAGGTCTAAGTTCGTGTATTGCTTGTTTTTTTGCTTCAGATCATGGAGTTTGGTGTGACCCCGAGACGTCACAACCCCGTGGACAGCATCTGCCGCAAGCTTCAGACGATCCAACGGCGTGACCGTGAGCCTAACTCTCCTTTCCAGATCCCTAAACTGCAGTCGAGCAGCTACGAAAGCCCTCACACCAGCCTGCGACGCAACCTGGACAGCATCCTGAAGAAGCGCAATGGTGATGCGGAGCAGAACGTGCTGTGCTCACCGCTCGTGCTCACACCCGGTATCTCAGGAAGCACTCCCATGACACCCCTCAGTCCTGTTAACGCCACTTACACCATCACCGGCACGCTGGGGACGCTGTCGGAGAAGAGCAGCGCGGCACCCGGGCACAGCCGAGCCTGGCAGCTTAGCAGCTCCACACCTGCTATCCAGAACGGTGACGCTCGCTTCAGCTTCACTCCGAACAGCAAGGACAGGAGCAGAGCACCGCCGCATGGCCTGCTCTCCTACAACCTTAACTTTTGCTCCTCAGATGCCTCCACCATTTTAGACTGCGAGCTGCCGTATCCAGCCCTGGTGGTCAAGAGGCTCTCAATGGGAGACGGTACATACAATAAAGATCATTACTGTGCCTTTAAAGGAATACTCCACAGGTCTAGGGGCAGATGCTGAATTGTAGGTATAAATGTTTAAACTTCAGGATTGAAAACAATTTTGCACACAATGTTTCAGACCACAAATCATATTAACCTCACTTTATTATAGAGTCTTTATCCATACACTGCAAATTCCACTCTATCTCTTACACAAATTTCGATATTTACAGCTGCCCCAACATCTGCCCCCTAGTCTTCAGTGAGTTCTTACTGGTTCAATGAATTTGTACTGGTGTGTCCCCCCCCCCCCACCTCAGTTCTGGTGAACATGTAGAATTAATGCTCCATAGTAAATGTCCTACTGTTTATGGTGTGTAGTTGACAGTGAAATGGTTGGTCAGTATTAGAGTATCCCTTTAAGCGGGTCACAGGTGACCTCCTGGCGTCCTTTTTAGGTGCTTCGTTACCATCCGAATCCAAGAAAGAGAGTTTGGCGGAGGTCAGTCTGATTTGTGAAGAGGATCTGCTCGATACTATTTTCCAGGCCTGTGATACACATTGTAGAGGTAACACACACACACACACGATTTACAAAAAATCCTAGTTTCAGGAATCACTTTAAGGTGTAAAGGTAAAAATTGGAAATTCTAAACCAAAACCAAGTCACGGTGTGTATAATTGCCACAAAACTGTAGCTAACTTTATCGCTAGCAGCTAGCAACTTTATTCTTAGCGCTTGACCTAAACCTAGGCTGCTTGTCCTTCTGTTTGAACCTAGCATAATTCCTCCAAAATAGCTAGCTTCATTTTAAACATATTTGAAATAATTATTGTTAAATTTACTAAATAGGAAAATAATTAAAAAAAAAAAAACTAGAAATACGGAAAATAAGTTAAACAGTAATGGAAATCAGTAGCTCATCGTTTAGCATTTTGTAAATTCTCTTACACTAACAGTCCCTAGCATGTAGCATGCTAAACTGGAGCGTATTTTTAGCCTGTGGGCTTCTTAGTTAAGATCGTGAAACACCTAAATTCTGCAACTGGTACCAGTTTAGTAATTCCAAAGACTTTCACATGTATATTTCAATGTGAAGTGACTGGGTTGGACTGGATTTTTCTCCATGCTAACTATTAGCATGTTTAATTTTTAATTAATATAGCATTGCTAAGCTTTATGTATCTCAGCCTGAGCTCTGTCCTGAGGAATAATTCCGGTTTTATTTGTTTTGTTTGTAGGTAAAGTGTACGTGTCTCACATCGTGGACTATCTGAGACACACCACCAGTCGTAGCTCCGAGGACAGCGGGCTGGAGGAGCTGTGCAACATGCTGGACCCTGAACACAAGGACATCTCCATTGACCTGGACACGTACCACGCTATAATGAAGGAGTGGATCGAAGATTGCCGCAATCAGGTGTATGTATGAATGTGTGTGTGTTAGTGGTAGCTGTTAGCATGGAGGTGATGTGAAGTTTAGCTGAGATTCTTTTTAAAAATGATTTCACACGTTTTGTTGGTTTCTCACAGAAAGGACGATAAAGACGATGTGACTCAGGAGTCGGTCAAATTGCCAGATCACTTTGCAGGTAACTCTGTGGTGTGTGTGTGTGAGAGAGAGAGAGCGATTTTTAATCAGTGTGTTTATTTGTTGTGTGTGTTTTTGTTTTCTCTTTAAAGCTAAGAGATCGTTTCTGATGAATATGACCTCCGGAAGTCTGGAGGCTTTTGGAGGAGAAGCTTCTAGAGCTGACCTGTATGTACTGGGGTGGGTGTGGGTGGGTGTACTGAGGTTGTGTGTGTGTGTGTGTGTGTGTGTGTGTGTGTGTGTACTAGTGGTGTATGTGCTGGTGGAGTGTGTGTGTGTGCTGATTGTGTTTGGGTGTACTGGGGTGATGTGTGTGTTTTCTTGGGGGGGGTGTACTTGTGTGCATAGGTGTACTGGTAGTTTGTGGGTGTACTGGGGTGTTTTGTGTGTTGGTGTGTGTTGTACTAGTGGTGTATGTGTTGGTGTATTAGGGTGGTGTGTGTGTGTGTGTGTATACACTGTATATTAGGACTATTATAATTCTGATGATTCATTTAAAGCCTCAGAAGCCACAATGGCAATTATTTCCCAATAAAAGCACATCCTGAAGTCTTTTATTCCTCTTGTTCCCTTTCACAGCAATTTATTAACATTTTTTAAAATGGTTTCTGTTCTCTGTCTCTCTCTCTCCCTCTCTCTCTCTTGTGGAGCAGCGAGACGTCTGATCTGGTCTTCTGCGTGGCCGACCTGCAGTTTAATAACCAGAAGCTTCAGGAGGAGGTTCGAAAGCTGAAGCAGGCGGCGGAGGTGATGGAGGAAACCAACCAGAAACTCATGGAAGAAAACGAGGAGCTGAAGACTCAGGCTAAAACGTACAGCTGCTGCTGTCTATATACACACACACACACACACACACACGTCTTATCATTCTGGGGTTCTTTAGTGTGTGTGCACATACATGTGCTCACATGTGGCTATGGTATGGGGGGTGTGTGTGTGTTGCTGTTTTGGGTGTGTATGTATGTGCTGGCGTGTGTGTGGTGCTGTTGGGGGTTGTGGTGTGTGTGTGCGCGCACGCGCTGCTGCTGTGTGTACTGGGGTGTGTGTGTGTACTGCTGCTGTGTGTACTGGGGTGTGTGTGTACTGCTGCTGTGTGTACTGGGGTGTGTGTGTGTGTACTGCTGCTGTGTGTACTGGGGTGTGTGTGTGTGTACTGCTGCTGTGTGTACTGGGGTGTGTGTGTGTGTACTGCTGCTGTGTGTACTGGGGTGTGTGTGTACTGCTGCTGTGTGTACTGGGGTGTGTGTGTACTGCTGCTGTGTGTACTGGGGTGTGTGTGTGTGTACTGGGGTGTGTGTGTGTGTGTGTGTGTGTGTGTGTGTGTACTGCTGCTGTGTGTACTGGGGTGTGTGTGTGTGTACTGCTGCTGTGTGTACTGGGGTGTGTGTGTGTGTGTACTGCTGCTGTGTGTACTGGGGTGTGTGTGTGTGTACTGCTGCTGTGTGTACTGGGGTGTGTGTGTGTGTGTGTACTGGGGTGTGTGTGTGTGTGTGTGTGTGTGTGTGTACTGCTGCTGTGTGTACTGGGGTGTGTGTGTGTGTGTGTACTGCTGCTGTGTGTACTGGGGTGTGTGTGTGTGTGTGTGTGTACTGCTGCTGTGTGTACTGGGGTGTGTGTGTGTGTGTGTGTGTACTGCTGCTGTGTGTACTGGGGTGTGTGTGCACTGGCATGTGTTTGTGTGTGTGTGCACGTATGCTTGTGTGTGTGTGCACGTATGCTTGTGTGTGTGTGCACGTATGCTTGTGTGTGTGTGCACGTATGCTTGTGTGTGTGTGTGTACTGCTGTGTGTTGCTATGTTCCCCTGCAGGGGGCAGCAGCTGCTACAGAAGGAGCGCATGCTGAAGGAGGAAGTGGAGGAGATGAAGCTGACTTTAAGCTCTTGGGAGGAGAATGGAGCTCGAGCTTCAGCTCAGAGAAAACAGATGGTGAGAGACGGAACACGTCCTCGTTCCTTCTTATCAATCACACAGCAGCTGGAGCTCCGACTCGTCCAGATCATTCACACTGAGGAACATCCCACAACCGACCTGAGGAATAAAAACAAAACAAAAAGTTTATACCTTAATGCTCTTCTCCTGGATCCTGATTGGTCAGAAAGTCTTGATCAAGTTTCTGTGAGGTTTTTATTGTAACTGCTGGTACAGTCATAGACATGGTGAAGCTTCTGTAAGGAGAAACGTCTTTATGCAGCATTTCTGGAAGGAGTCTCCAAGAAAACAAGAAGAGTAGCAAGAAAAATATTAAAGCTTGATATTTTTGTGTTTCTTTTCCTTCAGGAGCGAGAGAACCAGACTCTGATCTCCAAGATCGCTTCACTGCAGGACGAGGTAGCGTCTCCAACTCCATCACTGTTTCATAAATAAATCATAAATCAATAAATATTAATTAATAAATAAAAACTCTACAATTATTGACACCCTTCATAGTAAATGAACAGATTTACACATGGAATAATTAAAAAATAAATAAATAAAACATTTATAGCTGATTTTATTTAGTGCAAAAGGGCAATTTCAAATATTTTGGCCCCCCTTACACAGAATATTTGTTGATCAATCCCAACATGTATACCTGTAGTTAGAACTGAAAGTTTAGTAAAAATCAAAAATAGTTTACATGGAGAAAATTAAACTTCCAATAATTTCATCTGTAATTGATAAGTCAATAAATAGTAAAATTTTTTCGTCATATGTTTATTTGAAATAAACACTAAGGAGCTAATAATTCTAGAGTTTTTAATTATCGTTTAATGCCAGCATTAGTTTTATATATGCGTGTGTGTGTATATGTATGTATGTATGTATGTATGTATGTGTATATATATATAATATATATATATATATATTATATATATATATATATATATATATATATATATATATATATATATATATATATATATATATATTTTATGTGTATGTATGTGTGTATGTATGTGTGTGTATGTATATATATATATATATATATATATATATATATATATATATATATATATATATATATATATATATATATATTTATAAATTACTAAAATGTTTATCTTAATTTAACATCTAAAAAGATTATATATTTGTAAAGAAGAAAGCTAGGTATTTTCTCATATGATGTATATGAAACAAAAATGGTTCAGGTCTCTCTTTTTTCCCCCCTCAATAATAAGAACATGAAGGTGTCTGTGGAGGTGGCTGAGCTTCAGAAGAAGACCAAGACACTCTATGAGCTCAACGCCGACCTGCAGGTGGATTTTCACTCGCTGACACACACGTCACATTTGAACGTATTATTCTGCTTCTCCATTTTTATTCAATAAGACTGAAAGTTTTTCCTTCACGCCGTGTCTGCGTCTTCCTCTCCAGGCTCAGACTCATTCGTTCGACGCTGCCCTGACGGAGAAGGACGGGTTAATTCAGGAGGTCAGTCTGCTGCTTGGTTTTTTTTCTTTTCTTTTCTATTAAAGTTGTTGAGACACATTACTAAAGCTAGTAGTGGAATAATGGCTGCAGTTCCTCTGCTGACCACCAGATGTCACTATTGTACATGTATATAATAATTTCCAGGAGTGTGATGTGATTTGTTTTGTTTTTTTCTTCTTCTGAGGAAAAAAAAACTTGATTTTGCTGAGAAGTTGCTGGGTTTTTTTTTTCTTTTTTTTCCTGAAGGAAAACTACTTGAACTGATGATTGAAAGCACAGGATCTTTCTTTTAAACTCCTACCATTGAGACACACACATGTAATGACTTTCTATAAGAGCTGTACTCATGTTTGACGCACATGAATGGAAGAAGGATTTGTCAGAATGTGTGTTGTGATGTCACAACATGTCTCGGTTCAAATCTGCAGAAAATCCTATTTTGATTATTTTGTAAAATCACAAGCTTCTCTAAATACTGCAGTTTCTCCTTGATTTTATGATAGATTCTGCCATTAAAAAAATCCCCAAATGCTGGTGGGACTGAATGAAGCTTTGTCTAACAAAAATGGGCAAAATATTATTATTATTATTATTATTATTATATATTATTATTATATAATTAATAAATATTAATATGTTATTTAATATATAGTTCTTTTACATTATTTTAATTGTTTATTTTTATTATGTTTGGTTTATTGTATTTGGTTTATTTTATTTAATTTTTTTTACTATTTAAATTAAAAAAAATATTAAATTGATATGTGGCAGCATAAATTTCATAATGAATTTAAATATTTTATGACATGTTCTTCCTACATTTTTACATCTTGTGAACATTTGTGTGATTTATTTATTTTTTAAATTAATTTATTTAATTTTCTAATCATCAGCAGATTCAAGCTAAATACATTTTTTTTTAGTACTGCTGCAATTTGAGGCTAAAGTAGGCACAGTTTTACCAAAACTCTGTAAAATGACACATTTTTGATCTTTTACTGTCTAGTTTGTCCAAGTCTCTGTCCTCTGTACCGCAGGACATGAAACCTGATGCAGTCTTCTCCTGTTGTAGTCCACCTATGTCCATTTCCGTGTTTGAGTTGCTTTCCTCTCAGCTTAATCCGGTCGGCATGTTTTGTTTTTCACATCATTCGGTGCAAACTAAATAAACACATGGTGTATTAGTAATCTACACCAATCACTGATCATAAGACTGATGATCTCCTCATCATGGCACCTGTTAGTGGGTGGGATATATTAGGCAGCAAGTGAACATTTTGTCCTCAAAGTTGATGTTAGAAGCAGGAAAAATGGACAAGTGTAAGGATTTGAGCGAGTTTGACGAAGGGCCAAATTGTGATGGCTAGACCACTGGATCAGAGCATCTCCAAAACTGCAGCTCTTGTGGGGTGTTCCCGGTCTGCAGTGGTCAGTATCTATCAAAAGTGCTCCAAGGAAGGAACAGTGGTGAACCAGCGACAGGGTCATGGGCAGTCAAGGCTCATTGATGCATGTGGGGAGAGAAGGCTGGACCATGTGATCCGATCCAACAGATGAGCTACTGTTGCTCAGATTGCTGAAGAAGTTAATGCTGGTTCTGATAGAAAGGGGTCAGAATACACAGTGCATGACGGGTCAGGGCTGTTTTGGCAGGACTAACACAATATTAGGCATGCGGTCATAATGTTATGCCTGATCAGTGTACAGTGATGTGTATATAAATGACAACTTAATGTCAAATTTTTTCTTTTTTTTTTTTTTCTTTTTTTTTACCTCAGAAAACGAGGCAGATCGAGGAGCTAAAGGCTGCAGTTATGGAGTATTCATCAGTGACCGAAGTAAAACAAACACACACACACAATCTTCATGATACTCATTCTGTCCCTGAGTTTCTCTGTAACTGAGTTTAATATTTCATCTTTTCTAGTTGCTGAGAGCAGAGAAGAGCAAGCTGGAGAGTCAGATGCAGCTGCTGCAGCCGGATATGGCCATGTAAGAGTAAATAAACACAAACGCACACACTTCTCACATGTCCTTTTTAAATAAATCTGTCTTACAGCCGAAGGTGAATGATACCAAACGTGTCAGAAGCTAAAAGATGGCAGATATGAATTATATTTTTGGGGAAAAAGTGAGAATTATGCATCACGCTATATAAGTAACATGGCGTGCTTTGACTCCTGTTTGTCGTGATGCTGAGAGAAAGTGATACTTCTGCTTAGTTTTTGGGTTTTCAGTTTGGTTTCACACTGCAAAGGAAAAAAAGGCGGGCATGTAGAGCTGAAATCGTACTTGAAAATCGAGGGTCAGCGCTCGATATATTATTAAATCGTTAAGAAAATAAAGAAAATAATAAAATAAAGAAAATAAAAATAAAGATTTTGTGGACCCACACATGGCATTTGTGCAAATCTACAACTCTGTCCTTTGGTTGATTCAGTTTTTTAGCTCACATCTACACACACACACACAAAATTGCCACAACCTAAAAGACATGACCTGTTTGATTCGATTCATTCAGTTTTTCACTGGAGTTTGTTTAGGAGTGTAGGGAGATGAAAAGGACATGACAGTTCTGTTAAAATGAAATAAACTTTTGAGCACTTGTTCTTACATACTGCTCTGTGTGTGTGTGTGTGTGTGTAGTCCTGGTTTGTCTCTCTCAGTGGCGTACAGACTGAATCAGACGAGTTCAGGTTCTCTGGAGACGGAGCTGGCCCTGGCGCAACAGAATCCACCCGAGGTGTGTGTGATGTTGAGTGGCTCACACACTCGACTCCCACACACACTTCACCTCCGTCCAGTTCTAAACCACCACACAGCATTAAAACATTGTATTGTTAGAATTGTAATAACACACTCTGTATATTCAGGGAACGGAGCTTTTCTCCTCCATGTGCATGGCCTCTCCTCTGGACGAGACTCTGGACCGCGAGGTTCTTCTCCTCCTGCAGGGTCCCACACCTGAGCAGATGTCCATGGAGTTTAAGCTCCTGATCAACAAACTGGTAATCCAGATGCTTTCACATTTCTCATATGGCTCCAGCTCCAGTATTACACCAGAAGAAGAAGGCAAGAAATTCTAAAAAGAAAGTCCCAGAATTCCACAGATGGGAATCAAATCCATAATGATGCTGCCATCACCATGCTTCACTGTTTCCTTACAGAAAACCCCACTGTAGTCACTTCATACAAACTGTAATCTGCCTTTAACCGTTTTGTTTTAGATCATGTGCGATACTTACATCTCAGTCATCAAGGCAGTAGAATGATGTGTGATCCTGTATATTTTAATAAATTAATTAATAAATCAATTAATTAACCAATTAATTTATTCATTAAATCATTTTCTTTTATTTAAAATGTTCTTGTTGTTATTTGAAAAGAGCCCTGCTAAAAAAAAAGAAGTTAAAAATTAAATCTCTTACCGTAGTAGATATTAAAAATTTTGGAATTTTTATATGGAATTTTTATTAACTTTCAGATTCATTATCTTTAAATGTCCTCGTTGCTTTCTGAAAGTAGCCGTGCTGAATTAAAAATAAATAAAAATTTAAGATTTAAAATTTTATTTATTTAAATATTCAATCATTTTAGAAGTAAAACAGGTCGATATATTTATTTATTTGTTTATTTTTCCCTTAATTTATTTTGCAGAAGTTCAAATCCAAATATACCTAATCTATCTCATAAAAAAATTAAAATGGTTGCTACGACAAAAATGTGGACCGTAACCATGGCAACACTGTTAATGTTGTTTTGTGCAGTTTGGTGTAGTGTGTAGCGTGGTAATAAAGTGTGTGTGTATGTTGTGTTGTGTTTCAGAAGCAAGAGTTTAAAGAGGACACACTGGAGGTTCTCGCAGCTCTTCCAGGCTTTATAAAGAGTCAGGAAGTGCAGGACACCAGCACTGGACACCCCACGCTCCAGGTGAACTAACTGATCTGGACAAACTACTTTGGTTTCTTTATGAAATCCTTCTTTATTTTATTATTATTTACGTGTACAAATAACGTTGAAAATCTATAGAACGTGATGTGAAATGACGAATTAAGCTTCGATCTAGGAAAATTGTAATACATGGGTAAGGAAGCATGCAGATTTTGGATGTGCCTCCTGCCCATCAATCCTGGGGGCAGAGCTTTGTGATCAAGAGCAGGGAGGGGATTGGGGGGGGATCATTCTAATGTCCAATCTAACTGCTTAATATTGAAGTTAGAGATCTAAAAATGGAAAATTTTACCTACTGGACCTTTAACTAACTCTCTGTTGGACTTCCTGTCATTCCAACCACGACTATTTTCCCTCAAACAGCTCATTTAGCAGTGTGTTATTACTCTTATTCATTTATTTCCAATAAGAGGAACAGCACAACATCACTTTTATTCGTTTTTAGTTACATTTTCAAAGCCTTACGTAAACATCCCACCACCACCATGCTTCACATCTTCCTTTAAATGGAATAAATAAACCCTCATCACGGCCGTCATCCTTTTTAATCTCTTCAAGAAGGATGTGTTACTATAACAACAAGCAGGTTAATGGTGCTGCTGTATAGAAGTAGGATTTATTTACATAGAGAGATGAAAGAAAGAGAAGGATATAAGGGTCTTTTTTAAAGATTATATAAGATCATTCTCATTCTCTACTTTCTACATTCTCTGTCGATATTACATAACTCAGCTCGAGTGTGTGTGAGGGAGAGAGAGAGAGAGAGAGAGCTAGAGCAGAACGACATGCACATTTTTTCCTACTAGTTAACAATCAGGGCTGAAGTCGCCCACACAGCTCATGGTCAGATTCCCACGAGTCAGAGGTGCAGTGCAGAGAACCGGCCAATGTTTTCTCATCTCATCTCATCAGCCACTTTTCCTTTCTCGGCCGGAACGGATGCCGTCTTCAAACGGTCAGGTTTTTTTTACGGCTTGAGATGTGTTGAGGCTTGATTTGTGCTTCTAAAATAGAATAAAATAATTCAATAATATTTTACCAATAAGGAAATGGAAAAGGCTTAGTGTTATGAGATATATTTTTTTAAGATATAAATATTTGTTTTGATTTCTTCCTAGCAGCTTTATAAAAAGATATAAAAATGTTTAAAAAAACGTATTATTTGTATATTAATATATTAATGCAGAACGAATCAAGGATAATGATGAATGTGTTATGGAAATATAGAATTCTACTGAAAGACAAAGATCACGTTATAACAGAAACCTAGGATTTGTCTTGCGAACGAAACAGCTTCCAGAACCGCAGATGTAGAAAAGTAGTCAGTGTTCGGACCAATCCAAGTCCAGACTCGACGGTGCTGTGGGTAAAATGAAGGAAAATAGAGACGGCTATAGGACTCATTAGTGCTGCCACCAGCATGCTTCACTGTTCCTTTCATGACGTGTTAAACATCACACCATATCACAGATTACACCAAGCTGTATCAAAAATATTCTGGATTATGATGATTTAGTAATATAAAAGTCTTATGGAAAAGTGTTATACATTTAACAGGCCAGGAAAAAAAAAGAATTAATTTAATAATTAAAAAAAAATAGATTTAATTTAGATTTATAATTTTAAACATACAATATAAAAATATTAGTTTGAAAAAGTGTGTTAAAGAATAAAAGTTATAAAATACAATGTTTAAAATAGAAATGTAGCAGAATAAGGTACCTAATAGAAATGTAGTTAATGTTAGGGCTAAAAATCTTATATATCTTATATAAATAAATAAGACAATTGGGGGAAAAATGAAATGAAATTTAGTAATTATATATATATATTTCTTTTTTCTTTTTTTCGTTCATTTAATGTGCCATTAAAAGTGAAGCAAGTGCTTAAATATTGAATATTAAAGTTAATATTAGTTCTTTAATTTAATTTGTATTAATATTAGTGTGTACAAAGAGTAAAAGGCCGATGATTTTAAATATTCTAAAAGTCATATTCAGTCAGATGAATGTATGACACTTTTTTAATATGTTCATTTTTTGTTATTTGTTTTTCTACTTATTTCCACTTCATCTTTTATGAATTTCTGATTTTTAAATTTTCACATTTCATTATTATTATTATTATTATTATTATTATTATTATTATTATTTAATTAATTGCAATTAAAATTAGTTTCTTTCTTTTCATATTTTCATCTTGAGTTGCTCTGAGCCGAGTTTCTGGCTCATGCAGTGAGGTTTTGTTGCACACAAACTTCCTAACTCAATGCTGTACCTCTGCTTCACATCACAAATCACAGGCAGCCTACGCACACACACACACACACACACACACACACACACAGCTCTTAATCATCCAGCTCCAGCTCCTTCACTTTACTCTGAGTCACTGAAGCTGCAGTAAGCGAAACATTTCTGCAGGGCTGTTTTTCTTTTCTTTTTTTTTATTTGTAATTATTTTGCTGTTGAGTTTGTGTTAATGGAATTCGGGTCACTCGGGGTCACAGGGCCTGCGAGTTCAGCTGGAGCAGCGGCGTAGCAACTGGACTCACGGCCTTGAGCAGCTAAAGCACTACACGGACTCACTGGAGAAGGAGCTGCTGAAGATGGCCAGCAACATGCGCCGGTCACGTACCGAGATCCTGCACCTGTCCGTCAGGTGAGTGCAAACCTTATACTAAATAAATAAATAAATAAATAAAATTAATACATGATTAAATACATAAATAAATTAAATTAATAAATGGTTAAATATATAAATACCAATAAGTAAATAAATAGTAATAAATAAATAAAATTAATTCATACATCATAAATAAATTAAATGAATACATGGTAAAATATACAAATAACGATAGATAAATAAATAGCAATAAATACATAACAATAAATAAATAAAATCTGATCTTGTATGGTGTTGAGATTCTAAAAAAAAAAATTTTTTATGAAGATCTAAAGTATTTGACTTCATTATATCAAGCTGTAATGTTTTCTAAGATTTATTATAAATTTATTTTAAATATGATCTTGATGTTTGTTATTCAGTTAAACTTCCTCTTCAAGAGACTTGATTTTGTTAATACTGCTCGTCTTTTTTCCTGTGTGAGCTCCGTCTAGACGTTTTACTTCAGAATTACCGTTCCAGTCAACTCCGCCCCCCTCCCCTCCTCGCCTCATCTGTTTTTGGTTCAGTCCCAGTTCAGGGGTGTTGTGTTGATCTGACACACAGTTTACAGTTGAAGTTCAGGTCGTGGAGATAAAACCAGAGGGAGACTGTTACTGCTCTCACTGTGAACACTGGACCTTTGACTCCGCCCTTAAACACGTTAAATATGTTTATAGTGAAATTTTCCTCTTTTTTTTTTTTTTTTTTTTTTTTAAGAGATTCTGCTGCTAGAATGTTGGATGGAGGTTTCTTTTTTATGATTTAGGTTTTATTTATACAAACAAAGTCCCAGAATGCACTGCATGCATATGACTCCGAGTCACGGCAGAGACTCGACTCGGCTAGTTAGCCGTCTGTTGGCGTGGAAGTTGAAGCTGATCCGTGTGAGCGGATCGTGGTGGAAACTGATGAAAAGACTAAAGCGCCGCTGCATCATGCTGTTTATATTGATGCTAAACAAGAGACAAATCTGTACTGAATACCAGCAGGTAGTCACATGGCATTGTGGGTGATACTGTGTGTGTGTGTGTGTGTGCACAGGCTGCAAGAACAGGAAAATCACAAACTGCTCTTACATGAAGAACTGGATCAGCTGAAGACTCAGCAGGACCACAGAGACGCCAGCACTCAGACCGACCCACCGCAGGTACCACAGGTACGCTCCACCTCAACCTGAACCATCACAACCTTCTCACCATCCTCATGCTGTTTTTGGAAATTAATCAACACTACTCGGGTGTAATGAAGCGCAATTGAATAATTTCTGGTTACATTCATTTATTTTATCTTGAAGTTATAATAATAAATTAAAAGCAGCTTGTCGTGTTTCAGAACGGTATCTATTACGTAAACTCCTATCATGAAGGTGGTGTGAAGCTTAACGTTCCAGCTTTACCTCTGACACTAGAGACTCCGCCTTTAAAACGTCTCCAGAGTCAACGATTACGCAAACTTCATATGAAGAATGTGCTTTCAAGTGCCTAGGAATGAGCGGTTGCTAGAGAAATGATGATATGGTTATGTAAGAATATGGTTGTCAGAGCTACAGTTAGAAAAAAAACAATGAATCAACAAAAGTTTAGTGTATAGTAGAAGCTGTGTTTTGCTTTGTTGTTTGGCTTGGATTTCTATCTTTGTGTGTGTGTGCTCAGATTGTAGATGATGAGGAGAACTCCTCCCCAGAGTGGGACAGGGTGTATCCTCTTCTCGACTCTCCTTCTGAAGAAGAAAGCGCTGAATTCGAGATGCACATGCAGGAAGATGATGAGAAGCAGCCAGATGATGATGCTGATGAGACGGAGGAGCTACAGGAAGATTCGAGCAAGCTCCAGAGCTTACAGGAGACGTGTTGTGGAGAAGACGGGAAGCAGGAAGTGATGACCCCAGAGTCTGAGGCGGGTCCTCCAGGGGCGAGTCCTCCAGAGGAGGGTCCATCGGAGGAGGGTCCTCCAGGGGCGAGTCCTCCAGAGGAGGGTCCATCGGAGGAGGGTCCTCCAGGGGCGAGTCCTCCAGAGGAGGGTCCATCGGAGGAGGGTCCATCGGAGGAGGGTCCATCGGAGGAGGGTCCATCGGAGGAGGGTCCTCCAGGGGCGAGTCCTCCAGAGGAGGGTCCACCAGAGGCGAGTCTAAATGGTTGTCCAGTGAGTCCACCACGGAGCATCATGGACATCATCTCAGGTCTGTCTGCTCCATTCTGGGTTGGAACACATTCTATAACAAAAATCACAGGTTTAGTAGTCGACTCCGTCCCCCCGCCTCATCTGTTTTCGGTTCAGTCCGAGTTCAGGGGGTGTTGTCTTGATCCGACACACAGACGTTGTGTTTACAGTTTGAAGAGGAGATAAAATCGGAAGGAGACTGTTACAGCTCTCACTGTGATGACCAGACCTTTGACTCCACCCTGTAAGATGTTAAATATGTTTAGAGTGAAATATGCCTTATGTGTTTTAGAGATTCTGCTGCTGGGATGTTGGATGGAGTCCCAGAATGCAATTCAGCCATATGATGCCGAGTCACGTCAGAGACTCGACCTGGCTAGTTAGCCATCTGAAAGAGGAAGCTGGTCTGTGTGAGACTTGCATGGAGGAGACAGAGCTGTGCCGAAGAAAACACTAAAGCGCTGCCGCAACATGCTGTTTCGCTTGTAATGTTTTTACTGAATATCAGCAGGGTAGTCAACCACTTTGCATTGTGGGTAATATATTGTAGGAGCAGGAACATGTGGTGAGAACCAGAGCATGTAACAGAAATGACAGGTTTCTATGTTCTAATGCGTTATTCAATATGCGTTATTCTGTTACTATAGAAACAATAACGGTTATTGTTTCTATAGAAACAGAGAACGCTTCACCTTTGTATACATGGGTATGATGAAGTCGCTCTGGATAAAGAGATCTACCAAATACTATAAACATAAATATAGACAACGCTTTTACTTATAACAATACGTACTTACATACCCACACGTAGTCTTCCAAAACGTCTCCCCGGGAAAGATCCTAGAATTCTTCTGGAATATTAAAGTGAGGAACTTTATATAGATGCTGCAGCTGGAAAAGAGGCATTGATGAATTGAATTCAATTCAATTTTATGTTCTGTAAAGCTGCTTTGAGACAAATAAGAGAAACGGTGCAAAAAGTCCTAGATGTTAGACAAAATCATCCCTAGTGAGCAAGCCTGAGGCGACTGTGGCAAGGAAAAACTCCCTTAGATGGTATGAGGAAGAAACCTTGAGAGGAAGCAGACTCGAAAGGGAACCTCATCCTCGTTTGGGTGACACCGTAGAGTGTGAGATGAACAATGTCATTTCTGCAGTCAAGTACAGTTATTTAGGAGGTTGTTGTCATCCTCGAAGTCCACATAGGGTTGGCAGCGCCGCTTTGATATACCCAAATCCTCACCAAGCAGAACCCAGCTGAATCTGGTCCATCTCTGGATGCCTCAGGATCCTCACAGGGTTCAGTGCCTCTGTCTACTGGACCTGGCACAATCTCCAGATGCCTCAGGATGGGTAGAAAAAAGGAACAAGTGGAAAGGAATTAGCGTAGCTGCCGTTCATGATATTAGCAGAACTAGATGATAATGTGCAACTCTAGACACATGACAGGAAGTGACATGAACAATTTAATGTCAATCAGCTGTTTAGTCGCATTTCTTCTTGCATTCTCCATACAATCCCTATCCTTCCTCTTCTTTCAAGAACCCTGAGTTTGTTCAGTTCAGTAGTCCAGCACTTCTGTTGAGCCTCTTTTAATGAAGTCTCTAAACTCCAAATGCCTTTTATATCCCAGAAATTTCTATTTGGCTCCTGAGCTTAGTGTAGGTTTGGGTAGTAAGAAGATTTCAACTCCTCTATCAGACTCCTAAGGAGTTATAATGTCTCCATGACAACAGTGAGGTTGTGTGGTGTGTGTGTGTAAACAAATCATTATTTAACTTAGATGTTTTTTTATTATTTCTAAATCCCAGATACGCCGCTTGACAAGAACAGACTCAAGGATCATGCTGAACCTCAACAGGTACTCAAATTGGGGATGAAAAAACCTGCATTGAAGTACATGAGCTGCAAAAGTAAGTGCCCCCTGACCATCACACTCGTGGTTCTTCACCAAACTGTTACTACACAGTCTGAAGCACATAGTGGTACAGAACGTCTCTATACGCTATAGCATTACAATTTCCCTTCAGTGAGGCTCAAAAACACTGCTCCAGCATGACACTGTACCTGTGCACAAAGCACAGAGCTCCATGAAGATGCTCTGTAGTGTGTTATATGGTTCGAGAGGATGAACTCGAGGGTCCTGTACAGAGCCCTGACTCTGTTCTGACTCAACCCTACTGAGCACCTTTAGGATGAACTGGACTCGACATCCCAGCTTCACTGTCTGATCTCAGTAATGCTCTGTGGCGATCTGAATGAACACAAATCCCCACAGCCTTCCTTGACATCTAATGGAAAGCTTTCTGATCTTCTCTGAGTGGAGCTTCTTATAGCAGAAAATGGAGAATAAGTCTGGAATGAGATGAGATGTTCAGAAGGACATGTGAGTGTGATGGTCATGGGTGTACATACTATTTCACTGTACAGTGTATATGCAGCACAGTTATGTTTCTAGATTCTACGCTAAAAATTCTATGCTAGATTTTTTACTTTTTTTTTTCCTAAATCCATAAATAAATACTGCATTTTCAGTACTCCGATGCTTACACCAATGCGACGTAGTTGTAGTCTCTCTCTTTTATTCTTTCTCTGTTTCTCGTGTTCTCACTCTTTTTTTCCTCTTTCTTTCTCGCTCTCCATTCAGTTAAACTCAACAAGCTTAATTGGCAAAGCCTATAAATGTCTTTTCTCTCTCTCTCTCTATCTATTCTTTCTCTCTTTCTATTTCTTCAAGGTAAACTGGCATAATCCATAAGTCAGTCTCTCCCCCCCTTTTTATTTCATCTATCTATCTATCTATCTATCTATCTATCTATCTATCTATCGCTCAATTCATTTCTACAAGCTTAACTGACATGACCAGTACATTTCTCTCTCTCTCTCTTTCTTTCTATTTCTTCAAGGCAAACTGGCATGACCAATAAGTCTCTCTGTCTGTCTCTCTCTCTCTAGCAGTTCTCATGCTTTTCTGCTCACTCTCTCTGTCACAGAAATGGTATGTGATATATTTAATCAGGTTATTTATATTATAGTAAGATTCTGTACTTCCTCCTTTTAATATTTTTCTGAGCAGATAGCTTTCATTCGACGTGAAACACCTGGATCGTGTCGCTGGTTTATAGCAAGATGCTAGGATTGTGTCGTGGTGTCACATGGTCTCAGAATTTTATTTTAGGTTTTGTTTTTTTTTTTGTAAATGAGCAAATGATCAGACCCTGATACTAGTCTTAATGATGCATTCCTAATATCTCATAAACAGTGGGCCTAAAACTGCATCTTGTGGTACACCAGCTGTAGAGAATAAACACTAGAAAGTGTGTTTCTTAAATAATTCCACATCCCGGAAGTCTCAGTTTAGTCAAATCCGGTGTGTTTTCCTCTGATGGAGTCACAGGCATGACACTAAACACAAACTATTGACAAGCCAAAGCACACAGTCGAAAATAAACCACGTCTCACTTTTTCTTTCTCTGACCCGTGCAGGAGGAAGCCAGATTCCCAGCATGCAGCGGGCCTGAAGACACCCACGAGCAGGCTGTGTGCTGCAGTGCTTCTCTTTCACACTCCTACCCTCAGCGTGCTGGTGAGATCTCTCCAGAATTCATTAATATCTGTTAGTCACTGCAGTGGTATTTAAGAGCAAGCATTCAGCAATGTACGAGTGTGATCTTATTTAACAATAAAAAAATACTGCACTTTTATTTACTGCAGCTTGTAATTTACATTCTATAGGGAAGAATCTCTAGAGAATTATTTAGAGTGCAGTATAGAAACAATGGAATGTGATGTAGCAATGGAGATAGATAGAAAAATAGATAGATATGTAAGAATATATACTCACTGTCCACTTTATTAGCTGTAAAGATCAACATAGATGTGTGTAGTTCTGAAATCTACATGGATGTGCATGTGTTCCTAATAAAGTGGACAGTGAGTATATCTAAACATACATATTACACACATCTGTCTCTCACTGTTTCCTTCACTAAAAATCTCTCCATTTTCTTTCCCACTAGCCCGGTCTCTCTTTTCTCTCAATCTGTCTCTCCATATCCCAACAGCCTACACACACACACACATATATATATCTCTGTCTGTCCGTCTGTCTATTTCTAGAGAGAGAAAGAGGGAGAGAGAGAATGAAGACTGATATGGATGGATGGATGGATAGATAGATGGTTAGATGAATGTGGACTGTTCAGATAACTACATTGACATGCTGTGTTGCTAAAAAAGCATGAGTATACCTACACATGCATACATATACACATCTCTCTCTCTCTCTCTCTCATATATATATATATATATATATATATATATATATATATATATATATATATATATATACACACTATATTGCCAAAAGTATTCGCTCACCTGCCTTGACTCGCATATGAACTTAAGTGACATCCCATTCCTAATCCATAGGGTTCAATATGACGTCGGTCCACCCTTTGCAGCTATAACAGCTTCAACTCTTCTGGGAAGGCTGTCCACAAGGTTTAGGAGTGTGTTTATGGGAATTTTTGACCATTCTTCCAGAAGCACATTTGTGAGGTCACACACTGATGTTGGACGAGAAGGTCTGGCTCTCAGTCTCCGCTCTAATTCATCCCAAAGGTGTTCTATCGGGTTGAGGTCAGGACTCTGTGCAGGCCAGTCAAGTTCATCCACACCAGACTCTGTCATCCATGTCTTTATGGACCTTGCTTTGGTCACTGGTGCACAGTCATGTTGGAACAGGAAGCGGTCATCCCCAAACTGTTCCCACAAAGTTGGGAGCATGGAATTGTCCAAAATGTCTTGGTATGCTGAAGCATTCAGAGTTCCTTTTACTGGAACTAAGGGGCCAAGCCCAGCTCCTGAAAAACAACCCCACACCATAATCCGCCCTCCGCCAAACTTTACACTTGGCACAATGCAGTCAGACAAGTACCGTTCTCCTGGCAACCGCCAAACCCAGACTCGTCCATCAGATTGCCAGATGGAGAAGCGCGATTCGTCACTCCAGAGAATGCGTCTCCACTGCTCTAGAGTCCAGTGGCGGCGTGCTTTACACCACTGCATCCGACGCTTTGCATTGCACTTGGTGATGTATGGCTTGGATGCAGCTGCTCGGCCATGGAAACCCATTCCATGAAGCTCTCTGCGCACTGTTCTTGAGCTCATCTGAAGGCCACATGAAGTTTGGAGGTCTGTAGCGATTGACTCTGCAGAAAGTTGGCGACCTCTTCGCACTATGAGCCTCAGCATCCGCTGACCCCGCTCCATCAGTTTACGTGGCCTACCACTTCGTGGTTGAGTTACTGTCGTTCCCAAACACTTCCACGTTCTTATAATACAGCTGACAGTTGACTGTGGAATATTTAGGAGCGAGGAAATTTCACGACTGGATTTGTTGCACAGGTGGCATCCTATCACAGTTCCACGCTGGAATTCACTGAGCTCCTGAGAGCGACCCATTCTTTCACAAATGTTTGTAAAAACAGTCTGCATGCCTAGGTGCTTGATTTTATACACCTGTGGCCATGGAAGTGATTGGAACACCTGATTCTGATTATTTGGATGGGTGAGCGAATACTTTTGGCAATATAGTGTATATATATAGAGAGAGAGAGAGAGATGAGTTTGTGTGTGTGTATATACATGCAATCTGTTGTTGTGTGCCCATCTCTCTCTCTCGTGTTGTGGTCATGTTTGTTTCCTTCTTGGTCAGGCTTTGTTCTACTTCTGAATAAACCTAAAGTAACATATGATGGCTGTGTGGTGTTCAGTGTTGCATATTAAAATAGCATCAATACAATTCCAACATTTTACCCTTCCAGATGAAGTGACTCCTCTCCTATCTGACTTCCCCCCCCCCCACTCCTCTGACCTGGTATCTGCCCCAGCTTCTGCCCCTGCCCCGGGTCAGTCTTTCTCTTTAACAGGAAGGTGAGCCCTTTACTTCACAATTGTACATTTTATTAATCACGAGACTCGTTAGAATGCAGTAAAGCCTGTGTGTGTTTCAGAATGGATGTCTGTGCAGTGGCTGTTTCCACACCCTGAGCGCTCATTTGCTAGTCAAAATCTCTTTTTTTTTCCTCCCCCTTTCCTGCCTGCGCTTGCTATCTTCACTCGCCCTTGTTAGGTGGTTAATCACTGGTGGCTGAAGCCCTGCTTTGCATGGCCACCACACACCTGTGTGTCAGGCGGTTAACACACACACACGCACATTGTCTCTAAACCCCAGCTGCATCCTGGTTGAACTCAAAGCAAAACTACATCAATCCCGAATGACTCTTCATCTCCTTTAATTTCTTCGTTTCATTCTTTGTCTTGCTTCAGTGCTCCTGAGGAAGCACCAGGACCTGAAGGAGAACAGGACGTCTCGGACAGTATGAGCAGTGCGCAGGTCAGTTGATGGAAGTCAAACTCGAAGCTGTAAACTACAGGGGACTTATTATTTCTTCTTCTTCTTTTTCTACTTCCCCTTTTTTTCTTTCATCCTTCTTTCAAGCAGCTTAAAACTTCCTGTCGTTAAGGGAACGATTCACTTCACTGGTTTTAACAGAGCACTGATAGTTTACAGTTCTACTGAGAGAGTGCTGATATCTACAGGTTTTAGCCTAAGCTCAGCCTTTTTTCAGGGTGGGTAAGCTCACATCTGCATCTCTGTGGTTTAATTCTGTATAAATGTAGATTAAAGTGTGAAGGGTGCACATATTTCTGCTTTTCAATTTCGGCGTATTTGAGATTCTTTTTATTGAACTTCCTGTCTTATTGTATTTTGGACATTTGACCTGTCTGTCTGTGTCTGTATTTCTGTACTGATTTGTGTGTTATCTAGCTAGCTGTTTGTATGTCGGTCTGATGTCAGTCATCCTGTCTGTTAGTCTGTGCATAGGTCTGTGTCTCTTCAGCAAGCTGGAATCCAAGTCTGAATGTCTGACCGGTGAACTGTATAGCTTTCTGTCTCATGGTCTCTGAATGTTGGTTTATCTGTCTGACTGTGTCTGGTTCTGTCTGTCTGTATGGTTATGTCTGTTTCATTCTTTCTGTGTCTCTTTGATTCTTTCTGTCCTTTGCGTCTGTTTGGTTCTCTGTCTCTGTGCATCTGTTTGGTTCTTTGTCTCTGTGTGTCTGTCTGGTTCTCTCTGTGAATCCGTCTGGTTCTTTTAGTTTGGTTCTCTGTTCCTGTCTGGTTCTCAGTCTCTGTGCATCTGTCTGATTCCCTGTCTCTGTCTGATTCTCAGTCTCTGTGCATCTGTCTGATTCCCTGTCTCTGTCTGATTCTCTGTCTCTGTGCATCTGTCTGATTCCCTGTCTCTGTCTGATTCTCGGTCTCTGTCTGATTCTCGGTCTGTCTGATTCTCGGTCTCTGTGCATCTGTCTGATTCCCGGTCTCTGTCTGATTCTCTGTCTCTGTCTGATTCTCGGTCTCTGTGCATCTGTCCGATTCTCTATCTCTGTCTGATTCTGTCTCTGGGCATCTGTCTGGTTCTCTGTCTGTGTCCCCTCTGGTTTTTGCTGTCTGTCTGGTTGTCTCTGCCGCAATGTCTATCTGGTTCTTGGTGTCTGATTTTTTTTTTCCTCTATGTCTGTCTGGTTCTCTTTGTCTGATCTCTCTGTCCTCACTGTCTTTCTTTATATTTCCTGTTCATTCTCTCTCTGTCCATCAGGTTGTCTGTTGGTCTTATCTACCAGGTGGTCTGGTTGTCCTTTGGTTTCTATGCCCATCTGTTTGTCCGTTCATCCATCCATCAGTCTGTCGATCCATCTGCTTGCCTTCTTGGTTGTCCAGTTCATCCATCTGTCTGTCTGATTGCTCATCATGTCTGTCCGTCTGTGTTTTTTATACGTTAGTGTTGGCTTTAACTTCCTCCTCTTCTTAACTTCAGTGTTTTTTTTCTTCTAAGCATGAAGATCACCAAACTCTACTGTATCTGATTCTCCAGGATCACAGTCGAACACTGCTGATATATTTTACTCAGCTTTAGTGTCAGTGTTTCCGTCAGAGCTTGCCTTACCGTCGTGGTTTGAGGAAATTGAGACACATTGTGACAGTTTTTGAGTAACAGAACCAGGGAATGAAGGTGCTGCAGTTTGTCCATGGCAGCAGAACCCAGCAGTTTCATGGTGTGTGTTCAGCAGACTGGTTTCTCCTGCACTGTATGCTGCACTTTGTGCTCTTGAATGGCCGCATGTAGCTGGACACACACTCCCCGTATGGTAATGTTCTGACTCACGGCTTTTTTTGAGGTGTTTTATGTAAATTTTAAACTGAAGAAATTTCCACGATGATTTTCCTCGAGTCAGTTTTTCCACAGAGTCAGGAGCTTGTCGCTGTTTTGTCTTTGTTTCCATGTGATGTTCTTCCAGAATAAAAAAGCGAGTGGGTGTTGATGATAGAAAAGTCAAATCACTGGAGGGTGATTGTGTTTCACACAGTGAATGCAGTGTTGTGTATCTCTTTAAACGTATGTCACAATCGTTACATGTCAGTTGCTTTTCTCCTTTCCTTAACTGTCTCTCTCCTGTACCTCTCTCTCCCTTTATTAACCATCTCTTTTATTTCCCTTAATTGTCCTTTTCTCTCCTTTCGCTTTCTATCTCCTTTCCTTTAGCTGCGTCTCTTCTTTCCCTTAGCTGTGTATCTCCTTTCCTGTAGCTGTCTCTCTCCTTTCCTTATGTCTCTCTCCTGTACCTCTCTCTCCCTTCTTAAACCATCTTTTATTTCCCTTAACTGTCTTTCCCCCTCCCTTAGCTGTGTCTTTCCTTTCTCTTAGTGTTCTCTCTTCTTTCCTTAGTTGTCTCTCTCCTTTCCCCTAACTGTCTCTCTTCCTTTATTAACGGTCTCTTTTATTTCCCTTAAATGTCTTGCTCCCTCCCTTAGACTGCTTAGGTAAGGAGGAAAGAAAGCTAAGGGAGGGAGAAAGACAATTAAGGGAAATAAAAGAGACCGTTAATGAAGACAGAGAGAGGTACAGGAGAGAGACAGCCAAGCTGTCTCTCTCCTTACCCCTAGCTGTCTTTCTGCTTTCCTTTACTGTCTCTCTTCTTTACCTTAACTGTCTCACTTTTTTAGCTGTCTCTCTTCTTTCCCTTAGCTGTCTCTCTCTCTTCCTTGTCTGTTTGTCTCTTTCTCTTTTTCTTAACTCTATCTATCTATCTATTGAAATTCTCTGACTCATTCTGTTGCTACCTCCCTCCCACCTCTCTCTCTCTCTCTCTCTCTCTCTCTCTCAGCAGCAGTAGCTCTTATTAACATTATGTAAGAAATGTTTGCTTTGAGACTTCTCCGCATCTCTGGGAGCTAGAAGATTGTGGCGTATCAGCAGATTATCAGCTCACGTGCAGCGGGACACAAATGAAGCCATGTGTCTGACGTGAGACAGGCGTGTGTGCGCGTGGTTGGTCATTCATGCTGTTATTTCCATCTTACAGAAACTGACACAGGATCAGATTTCTGCCGTGCCGACTGTACTAGAGAGGTAAGAAGCTTCTGTTATTATCATTCATATCCTTATTGATTCACAGTGATAATTGTTTGTTTGTTTGTTTGTTTGTTTTTGTTTGTTGTGCACGCTCCACCCAGGAGTGGTCTGTTGCCTGTAGCTGAGGAAGAGGAACCGATGTCTGAGGCGACTCAGCAGGGGGCTGCAGCAGGTTGGAGGAAATCGCTCTTAACGCTTTACTGACATTTTAAAACTTTCTTCTTGCTTCTTCGATTTATTTGTTTTTCTCTCATTTTCTTTTAGTTAATTCCAAGGTAGTGAGTGGAGCAACAGGAACGAGTGCAGCCAAGGATAACGGGGCGTCTGTCCCTCTGACCATCAGAAGCAGAATTAAAAAAGACCTGCTGAGTGTCAGTAATGGAGAGTAGCTTTTCTGTCGGTAGCTGTCTCTCTCTGTCGGTAGCTGTCTCTCTCTGTCGGTAGCTGTCTCTCTCTGTCGGTAGCTGTCTCTCTCTGTCGGTAGCTGTCCCTCTCTGTGGGTAGCTCTGTCTAGAGCGGTCTCTGTCTGTTGGTAGCTGTCTCTCTCTCTCTCTCTCTCTCTCTCAACCTCAAATGACTGTCTCTGTCAGTTGTTCTCTCTCTAGCTAGTCCATTGCTAGCAGTCTCACTCAGCTGTATCTCTTGTTCATGGTTTCTTGGTTTCTTTTGTTAATAGCTGTCTCTCTCTCTTTTGAGGTCTTTCTCCATAATACTCTCTCTTCTCTCTTAGTAGTTGTCTTCCTCTGTAGTCTCTCTTTTTGTACACACCTTCATCTTTACCTGTTTTCTCCAGAGCTGTCTGTATCTCCAGAGCTGTCTCTCTCTCGCTCTCTCTCATAGCTGTGTTAACAATTAGACCTGTTCAATCTGATCTCCATCTGATCTGAACCCTGTTTCCCTCAGGAGACACCCAGCAGCAGTATGGAGACCATCGGAGAGCAGAGATCTCAGGAAGACAGTGACACTCCAGATAAAAATGGTAAAGTGAACTCTGATGCAGTTCATCAAATTGTAACACCGTTAACGAAGCATGCTAAATAGATTTGTTCTTTCGTAGCTATGCAACCCCTGTGCTATCACAAGGACCATTAAATATGTTGTTTTACATGGAGATAATTTGCTTACAATCATTTTTTTTAATGAAAAAAGAAACTATTAAAAAACAACCATGTCCTCCTACCATGACTAGCCAAATCTCACTAAAATTAGCTAACAGAACTGGCTAGCTAGTTGTTTTTATGTAAGCTAGCTCTTATTTAGTGCAGAGTATTTTTAGTAATTGTTTTGTATTCATCTATTTATTTAGCATGAGAAAATAGTGTGAGATGAATAAATAAAACACTAACAAAGCTATTTTATTCTTCAGTGATCTTCACTTAAAAGTTAGCTAGCACACAGGAAGGCTAAGGCCTTTCTAAGGCTAGCATGTCATTCATCAGGAGAATTTTTGTGTGAGGAATTAAGTGTTAATTATCAAGAGACAAACACCCACGTGGTCTACTGAGACAGGGTTCATTCATTTACAGTAAATCTCTCTCTCTCTCTCTCAGGTGTTATTCCTGAAGATGGTGAGACAGTGAGGGAGGATGGGTGAGCTTCATGATGTTTTTTTGAAAGATTATTGTCCACAGTTTAACTGAAATTTTGAGCTAGATTTACATAACCTGCAGGAAATAAACGGTGCTCTGTGAGAGCAGAAAGAAAGAAAGAGGAAAAGTGCGAAAGGAGGGGAGGGGATGAGTGCGAATGTGGAGGGGTAGTGGGGATGGGATGGTGTGAGTGTGAAAGGTGGGGATGTTGCGGGGCAAGAGCGAAAGGGGGGGAGTGACAGGGTGAGTGCGAAGGGGTGGGGCGTCAAGGGCGAGTGTGAAAGGGTAGGGCGTTACAGGGTAAGTGGAAAGGGATGGGGTGTTGCAGAGAGAGTGCGAAGGGGTGGGGCAATATGGGGCGAGTGCAAAGGGGTGGGGCATTATGGGGCGAGTGCGAAGGGGTGGGGTATTGAGGTGTGTAATGTAACTTACTGGTGTGTGTTCTTCTCCATGCAGACTGACTCAGAGTGAGAAAGACATTGAGGTGAGATTCATTCATTCATTACTGCAGTTCAGCTGCACTGTGTGTGTGTGTGTGTGTGTGTGTGTGTGTGTGTTGAAAGTGTGTGTGTTTGGTACCAGGCTGAGTTTCTCCGTCTGTCTCTGAGTCACCGCTGTGACATGTTCACTCTGGAGAAGAGACTTCGTCTGGAGGAGCGCTCGAGGAACCTGGCCGAGGAGAACGTACGCAAAGAGGTGTCCAGCTGTCAGGGTCTGCTCCAGGTGTGTGTATGCATTATACTATATAGTGTATTATTGCCCTGAGTGAAGTGAAAAAGAAAGGAAATTAGAATAGATGAATAAAAATGAAAGAAAGAAATGAAGGAAAAAGGAAAGAAAAGTAAGATCATTCCATTTGTGATGAGTGTAAAGGGTTAACATTGTCATGCGCTGAGGGGGCAGAGTCTCTGGGATTTGTGAGTGTAAAGGGTTAATTTTGTGTACAGTGAGGGGCGGAGTCTCAGGGATTTGTCGTGCGTGTAAAGGGTTAACTTTAGTGCACAGTAATAGGGGTGGAGTCTCAGGGATTTGTGATGAGTGTAAAGGGTCAACTTTGTGTACAGTAAGGGGCGGAGTCTCAGGGGTTTGTGAGTCAGTAAAAGGTGAACTTTATGTACCGTGAGAGGGGAGGAGTCTTGGGGATTTGTGAGTGTTAATGGTTAACTTTGTGTACAGTGAGGGGTGGAGTCACTGGGATTTGTGATGAGTGTTAAGGGTTAACTTTGTTGTGCAGTGAGATGGGCGGAGTCTTGGGATTTTTAAGGTTAAAGGGTTAACTTTGGCATGCAGTGAGGAGGTGGTGTTTAAGGGATTTGTGATGAGTGTAAAGGGTTAATTTTGTCATGCATTGAGTGGGCGGAGCCTCAGATTGAGACTCGTTTGCATGAACACTTTGCATGTGCATGATGTGAATCCACTCGATTGACCTTGACTTTGTTCAAACTGCTCATG